>NC_133577.1:6860396-7160396 GCF_964106895.1 Numenius arquata | reverse complement strand
TGCATATATTTTTCTTCTCTCATATGCATACAGCTTGCTATTATTTATCCAGATATAAATAATTTTATTTAAATGATACAAGATTTTTTTTGCTGGCATAGGCAAAATAACCTAGTTTTACGAAACTATTTTTAGAAAATGTTGTATAAGAAATATCACAGAAACATATAACAAAGGTTTCCAGAATGAAAAATTTTTAACTTTAAATGTAAAAGAACATACGTACACAAAGCCTAGACATCTACTTCTGAAAAAAAAAAGAATTTTCTGACTGTTATGCGTTAACAAAACACAGAGTGAAAGTCATTGTGTAGCCCTAAGTTTAGTGTATTTTTGTGCCTTCTCTGATATTGCATGCATTAGTTGGGTAAAAGACAATGGATGAGATTTTTTTTAATTTAAAAAAAAATTGAATATAAACCTAAATATGAAATAGTTCTTACTGTTAGCAAGAATCCAATGACATAAAATGAATAGCTGTAATATCATAAAGGCTCTAGGATGTTAATTAACCTTCAAGCAAAATTTTCCTTTTTGACATTGAGGAGGTCATGAAATCGCTCAAATATTTTCTTAATTAAAAGTCATATGCAAAACATCTGTCTTGCTACATGTTTACTTCTGCAATATTGTGCTCCTGTTAGATGATGTTCTTGAAGACCTTGTAGAGTTTAATAAGGGCAAAACAGAGGAACAGAGCTGTTAGAGAAACTAAAAGACCTATTTAGAAACGTCACTAGAAGTTGACAGAATTTAAAGACAGAAGACATTTAATGAAAATCCTATAGAAAATCTAAAAAAAAATGGCTAGAACATTTCAGATTTTTTTTTAATTAGTGAAATATCTTTAAGTCCAGCTATTCAACTGCTATTTGTTAATATTTACACTGTTTCTGAGTACATAGGACTGTTACATTGGAGAAATAAAATGCATCTTTTTTTTAGAGTAGAAACATCGCATAACTAAAGGGATAAAAACTACAAACACTCAGTGACATCATTTCTAAGAGATGATCTTTTTCCTTCTGCCATAATGTAATGAAGCAATATGTTGTTGTTATTAGAATAGGTTTAAGCTTACTGTATTTCAAAGTCACAAATCAATTTTCCCAGTTTTAAGCTATGGGATTTCAAATGAATGGCAATTAATAGTGAAAGAAAAGAATGCTGGGTGCAAGGAGGTTTTCTGTTTCATTGAAACTCATGGGTAGGAAATTCACTTGAAAACCAGAAGTGAAGGTTTAAGGACTAAATTATATGGATTGTGGGGTGGGTTTTTTTTCATCTTTTCTTTCCTCCTTCTTAAGAATGACGAATAGTTATTGTTCCACCTATGCCTATAAACTCATGTTAAAGCAAAAATAAAAGACAACCACTTGCATTTCTATCAACCAAATGGGAAGCATTAGTCTAAAGCAATGATCAGTAGAGATGATCTGTCAGTGTTGGAAATGGTATTAAATGAAGGGAAACACACAGAAATAAAAAACTGAACATGAGGACAAATAAAAGGAAGGTTTACTCTAGGTAATAGATCCATTATTTTCAGTCATACCATAAACTAAGCTTCAAGCTTAGCGAACATAGCAGGTTTTTCCTTTGACTCAGTAAGCACGAAACCGCTTTGAAACCACCGTGCTTTCATTGTACTTTGAGTACGTTAAATTAATGTATTCCGGTTATGCTTTTCACATACATAAATTGTGATTACAGAATAGATAAACGTAATTTCGTTTAGCCACAGAGTAAAATTTCATATTTTAAAAGTATATACAATTTAGATAACATGGAAAATAAATTGGATAACTTTAAAACTAATTATGCATTTCACTGATGCAGTTAATTTAAACTTAATAAAACAATAACAGTATGATATGTATTAATTAACAGATCACAATGGGTTTCTGTAAGTGTATACAAAGTTAGAGAAGTTGACACAATAGGCATTAAAATAATACAAATAATTAATACACCTTCATAAGACTGAAATAGACAATCCAACAAGCACACAGCAGACACTAGGTGAAATACTGACCTTTGAAAATTAATTCAGGATTTGTCATGGCCTCAGGTGGGGTCAGGGCAACTCACCATTTAGCAAATTGTTTTAATATTCATATTTAAAAATATATCTAACAATAATTTAAAATGCCATTATTTCCATCAGCATCTCTCAATAAACTTTTAAATAATGAGCAATATAATAAATTTAAAATCTTGGGGTTTTATGTAAGATAATAACTTATTTTACAGGTGTGGAATCAAATGGGAAAAACTAACTTTGTTATCATAATTCCCACAGTGTGCCAACTACAAGCTTTCACACACTTCTACAGTACTGTGGGATTTAGAATCAGCAACATTAGTCTTTTGACTAATTGAGACACACTATGTCTCAATATTGAAAGTCTTTATTTATTCATTTTTTCTTATATACATTGTATTTTAAAATTAAATTCACCTATAAAGAGTTATTTTTCATTATTGCCGTAGTGCTAGATACCACCAATTCATTAAACAGCAAATAAGAATAAATATGAAGAGGTTGCTTTTTGACTATAGGGTCTCCATCACCTACAGGTAAAAATCAATTTTGGATGGCCAGGTCTTTGATCTGCTGTATGCATGTCTGACATATATCCACATTTGACAGTTACTTTACTGGTCAAATATAAAAATAAAAATATAGCAATCAAGTCTGAGGCTGAATAACCAGCCTCCAAGGCCTAAGTGACCTTAAATGAGGTGGTAGACTCATTTAAGTGCTGTATCAGCATTTAAATGCTGCCTCAGCTACTGATGCACTGTTCTGGTTTCAGCTGGGAAATGCTGTATGCACTCCCTGTTGTGGTGTTTATTGTACCTGGGAAACGGCTCAAGATTATTGTTTTGCTGTGCCTTGTAGTGTGGGCTTATGGTATGAAGAAATCGGGTGTGTTGTGGCTGTACGTGTTAATGGTTAAGAGTGATGAACAAGGTGAAACAACAGCAGCAGTTTCATCTTCGCATTTTGAGAACCTAGTGGAAAGTTGTAGTAATTACACTTTTTCCCTTTTCTCCTCGGAGAACCAGTCTGTGGGGGAGACACCTTCCTTTAGCTTCCCCTTCTCCACCAGGCTAACTGCAACTATGTTCGAGAATTTTGAATACCCTTGGGATGCTTGAATCAACATGCTCCTACTGCTAGGTTTTTCAAATGTGTTCCAGGTCTTGGTCCTGCTTAGGGTTAGACATTGGTGCCAATGTGGGCAGCTATTCCAACCCTCACGATGAGCACTGCAGCTACTCCAATCCCCACAATGAGCTCTGTGGCTACTCCAACCCCTGTGACGAGCGCTGCAGCTACTCCAACACCTGGGATGAGTGCTATAGCAATTCCAACCCCTATGACTAGCACTACGGTTACTCCAACCCCCACAATCGGCAATGAGGCAACTGTACCAGAGAACCAACCTATGGCAGTATCAGTCACCCCTATACGGAAGAAAAGATATACAAAAAAAATCAGTTCACTTAGGAAAGGATGAAGATGAACCAGGGTCATCACAAGAACAGGAGGAAGAACCAGAGGTAGTCACCTGATCCTTATTCCTGGGTGACCTATGAGATACACGAAAATATTTCAGTTGTCATCCAGGTGAGCAAATTGTCACCTGGCTACTCCTATGCTGAGATAACAGGGCCAGTAGCTTGGAATTAGAGGGTAGGGAAGTCAAGCGGCTGGGATCTTTATGTAGGGAAGGGGGTGTTGACAAGGCGATTGGAAAAAGAACACACACTCTCAACCTTTGGAAGCAACTTCTGTTAGCCATGAAGGAAAAGTATTCCTTCAAGAAAGGTGTTACACATCACCCATGCAAGCGGACCGTTATAGAGAGAGGTGTCCAGTACCTGAGCCAATTAGCTTTGTGGAAGCTGATTTGTCATGACCTGGACGACCCGCAGTCAACCACAGATCCAGATGAGATCCAGTGTATCCGACCCATATGGCTGAAGTTTCTACAGAGTGCACCATCATCGTATGCCAGCTTTTGGCAATAATGAGCTGGGGCAATGAAGAGGCACCAATGGTGGATGCAGTAGCTGGCCAACTTCAGCATAAGAATAAAGTCTTTCTACTTCCCCACAGAGCTACATCTCAGCTATTGAAAGACTGTCCAAGGAAAATAAAGGCCTGATCGAAAAACTGTTTTGGGAGTTCCAGCAGCTCAAAGAGGATAGGTCCCACTCCCCACCCATATGGACCATTATCTCAGCTCTTAGAATTAAGCATTTTTCTGCTCAAGAGAGAGGATACAGAGGGTACAGACCACAAGGCACCCTGTGGTTTTGCCTCCGTGGCCACAGCAAGGACATGAGAAAGTGGGATGGCGAACCTACCTCAAGCCTATAGGCAACTCAAACATGAGTTGCAAGGAAAGACAACGTTGACTGGGAACCAGAATTGACTTCCAATTTATCAAAATAATTACAGATGCATAGAATTTTGCCAAGTGTCGACCAGAAGCAATTTCCTTTTACAGAAAAACATGAACAGTTTCATCCCAGTACACATAATTCATAAACTATGTTCTGAAAAGATTCCAACTTTGACAATACAAATATCTTATACATATGCTAGTATTTGTTAATCAATTACATGAGTCACAACACATCCACTTTAGAATTTAGATTAAGGAACAGAAAATTTTTGTATCTGAAATACTTTAAATTGCTATAAAAAACTGTTTGCATCTGTCTAATGCACTTCAAATACTCATTATACCTTTCCATCCATTAAATTCTGACACCTTCTACCACCTTAACAATGTTATTAGCCTCTTTACTTGAATACTCTTCAGAGCATACTAAATTATTCTTTAATGGGTAGAGATGGGCAACATACCAACAAAAACATAAGGTTCGATAGTAATGTTCAACGAATCTTTACTAACAGCCTGGTATTAAAGATTACAATACTCAGTATTTCTGTTTTTACAATATTTTCCATAACATTTTACATTTTAGTTACATGAAAACTCAGTTGGCTAAAAAGACGTGTACGTGCACAGAACTAAAGAACAGTTCGCTATTAACCATGGCTCTTCATTTTAGCCTACCATCCATAACAAAAAAATTTAATTTACAGAAATCTTAAAACTCAACAGTTAGGGAAAGACTGTAAAATAAAAGATAAAAGCAGAAATCAGTTCTTTTTAAACTGTAAGTGTAGAAACATTGCAAGTAGTATTTAGTAGTTTCCCCAAGTTAATAGAAAAAAATATAATATCTCATGGAACACACAAAGAGAAAATTGGTTTTGAGTTATATTGAGCTGAAAGGTTAGATTCAGTTAACAAAACGCAAATTTATTGTATTTAAAACACACTGTTAGGATTAAAGGGGATTTAATCAGATCTTTGCTATCTAGTAGCTCCCTCTTAGGCAGTGGTTGATCAGCCCCAAGACATCTCTTCATGGCTAATATCTGCTTCAGAGGATTACTGTGGAGGAAGTTAAAATCTTGTTGCTAATTTCACTGTAAATCCAAGTATTGAACTTAACAGAGAAAGCACATGTCGTGGGTCAACAGTGTGGTGTCTGATCTGTCTGTGGATTTCCCATGCGAGAGGGCAAACCTTTGTTTAAGCAGAGAAAAAACAAATATGTTTTATGAAATAAAACCAAAACAGCGATAGTGCCACAAATTTTTGTTTTGTAGACAAATAGAAAGGAACTAAAGACAGAGGAAGGATAGTTTTGTGAGTGATGAGAAAGGTCTGGAAAGCTACATTCTTTATCTCCTTTAGACCCCCCCTGTGCTGACAAGTAAACTACTGCCACTGTTTTTTTCCCAGGTGCACTCTACTTGTGCACTTCTCACTTTTCATAGTCCCAGTTTGAAAAACAGCACAGATACTGTCTACCAATAGACGGTCTACCTACTGATAGACAGTGTAGATATTTCTAGCTGAGCTGGTTGTCTACACTCCCTTTGGAGTCAATTAAAAGAAAATGTTTGAACCTGAGGTGTATCTCTAAAATGAAATGGATGAATTGGCTGAACCAGCTCCCTTTCTATGAAATAAGAACAACGCTACCACAGTTCTCAGGAGCGAAGACATTGGGTAAGACACAAAGTATATAATATCACCTAATTCTTGTGTAAAATATTTAATCAGTTGATTTCAAAGATTTAAGAAGCAAAGCCTGTATTTTTACCCTCTGTTTTCTCTGGGAAAAGTGACCCTTGGACGAGAGAACGCATGTACCCAAGACAGCTGCAAAGGCCAGGGACCCAGCCATGGCCACAGCAGCTTGGACCACTGACAGCTCATCACCAGCCAACATTGACAGTTTTGGAGAAGACGTCAGATGAGAATTTGTAGAGAAACTAATTCTGGGCAAGTGTATCCTTAGTTTTACTTTGAACAGTACATTTTGGGCAAAATTTTCCTCTTCTAAACTTCTAAACTCCATAGGAAACTGCCATTACTTTTTTTTTTTTTTTTTTTTTAAGAATAATTGATCTCCTCTCTGATTATTCAGACTTCTCCAAGATAAGATGTACTACAAAGTAATTTGCAAGAAAATTAGATGCATTATTATTTCCATAATAATCACTTCTACAAACCACAGTATAAATAAGTGCAGCTTGAATGGCAGCTTAATTTATATACAATGCTAGATTTTAAATTTTGATTCTCTCCTGAAGTCTTCTCTGCCTCAGCTTTTGATCTTCCTATAATCTCGATGCTCTCAGTCGGAGAAGGATGAACTTTAGGTGTTGCTAAAAATAAAGTATATAAAAAAAACTGTTTCAGCTGACAATACTCAAGATTCCTTGTATTCCTAGAACAAAGAGTATGAGTGCACTGGGGACCACTTAAAGGTCATTTTTTCAGTATCAGATAATGTTGGAACTCAGAAAATAAACAGAATGTTCTTGGCTGAAATGAATCAGACCATTTTCAAGTATACAGTATAAGCCATTAAGATTTGGTTCTGGCACATGATCACTCAAAAGAATAATGACTTTCACCAAAAGAAGATGATTTAATTGCCTAACCTGCATTATCCTATGAAATAACACTACAAGCCTTCTTAGTCCACTCTTCCCTTAAAGTATGTCATCCATTGTGTCAAATTCTGCTCTTATTTTCAGCTGCACCACAATGGTTTAAGCAACAGGGCTTCACTAACCTTGCTAAGAACGCAATCTAACCTAATTTTGTGCCCTGATATAACAGGCTTAGAGGCTGATCCTTGAAAGACTAATGCCTGTCTCAACTTTCTGTGCTGCAACCAGCTCTGTTGGCATCAATGAAACTCCTCAGAGTGCACAAAGCATGTACACATCCATTAATCTTTACAGAACTATAGGCCTAAACTCTGCATGAATGAAACAGGGTAGGACTATGTGCTATAGAGCAGTATTTTACAATAGAGAACACTGTGACATACTACAGCTGTATGATTCTTCTGAATATTTTTCTGAATTTTTTGAAGTTGAGTTTTAATTATTTTTTACTGCAGAAAGTATCTGTGAAGGATGTATTTTTCTTATGTGATGGCGTAAAGGAATCTGTAATTTTGTATATTTTTGCTCTAAAAATGAATCCCTGCTTTCTTAAGAATGGAATGGAACATGGCAGCAAATTAAAATATTCCTCTAGCATTCTTTTCAGTTGTTTCATATTGAAGTTTGATGAACACTTTATACATAAATAAATATATTCTAGTTTAAAGCAAAATTTTTATAGGTAGAAGCAGTTTTTATTGGACAGTTTTTCATTGCCTGGTATTTCCAACTCAGACTATAGGCAAATCAAGATAAAATGGTGATCCTGAAAAGTTATTAATACATATCTAAAGTTCAGAAATCAACAGATATGTATGTACCCTAGCTTGACCTTAAATTCTAAGGTCACAACCTTCTGATGTATCAGCTATTCCTCCCAGTTTTGTGTCATAAGCAAATTTGTTGAGGATATACTCTGTCCCCTCATCTGGGTCACTGATGGATATGTTGAGCAAGCCTGAAACCAGTGCTGACCCCTGGGGAACACAACTAGTTAGAGGCCTCCTCCAGCTGGACTCTGCGCCGCTGATCACAATCCTCTGAGCTCTGCCATTCAACCTGTTCTCAATCCACCTCATTGTGCACTCATCTAACCCACACTTCCTAAGATTACTTATGAGGATGTTATGGGAGACTGTGTCAAAAGCCTTGTTAATGACTTAAGGTTGTTTTATTATCTGAGATGTTGTCTTTCTTGTTCTCGACACAATAGAGCATATATGGATTATAGCAGAAAACAAAGTTAATTATATCAGATGAGTACAAATCAAAGGCTATTTCAAAGACAACTTGCTACTGGGCAGATGACTAGTGGTTTTTCTTGGTCTTTGGATAACATACATCAAAGTAGTGAATATTTCATACTACCAGAACTTCATTTATAGAAGAAGAATAGGAGGATGAATTGGTGAATTTAAGATAATGGATTAACATTCAATACTAAGGCCACATATATTTGTCCTTGATTTTTCAGTCTTAGCTTCCATGGGGTTGATAAGTCTGTAGGGCTAAGCACAGTTCGTATACATTTTATGGACAAAGTGCAACAGAACAGATCATCTCTAACTTGGCTGAAAAAATGCATAGAAGAAGGAAAGTTACACATCAATATCTGAAACTAGTAAGAGGAGCGTAGGGTACTTGAACTGTACTCAGGGAGCTAAAAGAAAGAAGCTACACAAGAAGAAAAAGGCTTTGTTTGTTGGTTTCCTAACGAAGTGCTCTTATAGCGCTGGGTTCAACAGAAGTCTGAGAAAGAAAATTGTTATGATCAGCCCTGCCCTGACAGGAGAGGTGAGTGTCTGGATTACGCTGTAAACGAGGATTTTTCAGAAGTATCTTCCGTCCTTGCTCTTCCCAAGGAAAGGACCCACCAACACAGCAATCTGCAGTTGCTGAAGAGAATTCTTAATGGAGATTCTCCATAGGGTCATTCTTTACTTTGAATCAACTGCTCTGTAAGGAGAAGAGTAATTGTTAGTTTTACTATGTGATTTGGAGTGCTGAGGCATATTTTCAGCTTGTTTCAGTACAGTCTTGCCTCCATCAGTTGGAGTTCTGATAGAAAAGTCCAGAACACCACAGACTTGCAAGGTAAATGAGAAAAACAATGTGGCTGCACTTAAATATTTATTTTAAAAGCTTTTATTTCTCCTTGCCTTTCATACCATAAAATGTTAGGACTGAGTTGAAAAATGCTTTTAATAACAGCTGAGGGGAGTAGCTGAATGTGTTGCACTCAGATCAGGCTAAATGTTAGATACCTAACATCGGATACCTGATCTTGGTATCGACCAGTGCAAGATACAGACAAAAGATTCAAGAATGATTTATTCTCAACTTCGCTTTCTTTCCTCAGTTCTCATTTACACATTGGTTATATTAAGAAATAAGTATTTTTTTTTTCTTTTTCCCTCAGAATATCACAAAACCTAATGTTTATGAAGATATTAAAAAGTGCCTTACGTGAAAATGTTGCGACGTGAATTACTACTGATTTTGAGAATACCTCTTATTAATGGATAAATGATAGCTCACACCATTCATTAGCTGTCTAACAAAACATGCTTTAAAAATTTTGAAATCCCAGGAAAGGACCTCAGGATGGTCTTTGTATTCAAACTTTTCAGACTATTGTTCAAAATGCCAACATTTCTTTAGCTGCTCTCTTTTAAAAAAAACCTTATAACACAAATCCACTCCAAAAGTGCCACTTTTAATGACTCTGCTAAAATTTTAAGTTAGCACTCCATTATATCCAATGAAAACGGTTCCTGTAATACACAAGTTTCCTGATAACCATGACATATAAATTGCCTGCAGAGGGAAATCAGAAGAGTATATCTTGAATTCAGCTCATCTGTCAAAAGCTTGAAGATAATTTCTGACCAGTGTTATAGGAACAGTTTTGAAAATCCTGCTTTAGACTGTTAGTAAACGACAGCTATTGGAGAGATAAAAGCACCAGCTTGGAAAATGAGAACTCCTTTAAATTTCACTTAATGGAGCCTATTTCTGAGTAGCTACACGCCATGAAGTTTTGATTTTTCTATTTAAAAACCTTAAGATGAAAAAGACAGCCAGAAGAGAATGGTTACAATTGAGACAGCAAGATTATCTTCTGCGATAATACAGAAACATGGCAGTAACAGTAACCCCACGGATTATTTGCAGATTGTCCCATGAAATGATGAACCCAGTGGGTAACCTCAATAAAATATTCTGAAGGCAGACTATGGAGCACAGAAGAATCTAAGGAATTTATAAATATTTAAGGAATTCTGAACAGAAGTTGCCATTTTAATAGAATGAAAGAGGAGAAAATATCTAGATGACTAAACCAGAAGCATATGCATCTATTTAAGAATTCCTAAAGATTGACTAGTTGATGTTAGGGAGACTGATTTCACCGAATAGACAATGCACTTGCACACAGGCTCACTGGATAACCATGAGTAACACTTAACATTATTGTATAGAACAGTATGGAATGAAGTGTCCAGATGACACATTAAGAGCTTAGGACAATTAGACACTCTACTGCATGGACTACTGATAGCTCGGGGCTTCCACCTGTGATTGTGGGACTGGAAATAGTCATGAGTACACTGAGTTTTATATCTGATTAAGGTAGAAATATCTAATCAGAGCCTAATTAAGCAAGTCTGTATCCATCTACTCCAGTATCCAGCTCCTCTGGCCCTGTCCACCTGATATCACAGTTTCCCTGTCAGGGCTTTGGAAAGTTTCTGTTCAGCCGCTGAATACTCTAGAGTGACTTCTCTTCCAGACCCAACTTCTTCTTTTCCAGGAACTTCCTTTAGAAGCTGAGAATTAAAAATACTGCTCTTCAAACACCCATATGTAAGAAACTGCTGGAGAGTGCCAACTCCAAAACCTGCACTCGTGACCACAGACATACACATATACACATACTCATACACATACTAACTCATCGATAATACTGCAAATGAAAAAGGAGAAAGCATAAAGCAATGAATTTGAAGACAATCAAGATTCATTGATTTAAAAGCTGAAAAGGGACTGCTGAGGCTTCCTCTTATGACTTTCTATTTTGAGCCTCATAAAGGAATTTCTTGAATTAACTTCTCTTTTAAATTGAACTATAGCCCATATTTAAAATAATAATAAAAGCAATATACCTCTCAGCCTTCATATAAACATTTTCAGTGACGGGGATAATCTTTCTCAGGCCATGACAAATTGTTCTAGTGGTTAATTATTTTTGCTGCAGAAAATGTTTTCTTTGCTTCTTATTACTGAACACATCTAGCTTCTGTTTCCAGTTCACTGGATTTTGTTACATTGCTGTTTTAACTTATAAATATATGTAAACTAGGATTACTCTTTGTTATTTTACCAAAATTATCTGGCATTTTTCTCTTCATAAAATAAATAATCAAAAAAAACCCCAGGTCTTCTGGTTTTCTGCTTAGATACATTTCACGGTGCTTTTCTAAATTCTATCCAATATTTTAATGCATTTCCCATATCAATATAAGGCAGGAACACAGAATTCCAGAAGTATTTGTGTGATTATCAAGATCAGTAGGAATACAGTCTGTCTTCTCCTATTATAATCCTTCTATACGTCAGGATTATATTAGTCCTTTTGGTCCCATTATGGTACTCATCATTTTTTCAGTTACTATTTCCCAGAATAAAGTTGCTCTTCTTGAAGAAGCATGGACTTCATCTTTTGTTGCTACATATAGGATGTTATATATTAATAAAAGTATGGGTTTTGCTAGGATAACAAACTGATCTAGATCACAACTATTGATAACTTCTCCCGTGCTCGTCTTGGTTGCACCTGTATTGGCAGTAATTCCATACCCTTTTCCTACTTTCTCCATATAAAAAGTTAGAGCACAGGGTCACAAATCATTCCCTGTGGGAGCTATTAAAATGCAATCATTTAATTACAGCTCTCTGTTTATAATTACACTTTAAAAGGACTTAGTTTTTATCCAATTTGTTCATTAAAATTCCCATTTTAATGTTCATTTTTATGTTCTAAAAGTTACTTTTCATAAATGTCCATGTTGTATTGAAAAAAAATTAAAACACAAAGAAAATAAATCCAAAATATATCTAGAAAGAAACTAGGATGTGTTAGTTTCTCAAAGTGCTTTGTGATTTTTATCCCAAACTCACTATGTGTATGTGTCAAGGGTAAGGAAGAGTGCCAAGGCTTTCAGTTCAACAATGATGGCATCTTTGCAGTGTTTGTCCAGTAAATAGAAATGAGTTGCACATTTTCAGTTTTTAAATGAAGAAAGCAAGATTGATGCAAAAATGGAAGTAAAACACGATCCACAGCTTAAGGCTCTATGACTTCTTTTTTTCCTTTTTAAGAGTTCTAAAAGAGATTTTAAATATAGTCCAGAAATTAGTTCCAGAAATTCTGAATAAATGCTTTGAGAATTGGAAAAAGGAGTTATTTCACATTAGGACTAACCTTCTGTTTTTTACAGAGAGAAGCAATATAGAGAAATGATTAAGAATTTTTTGTTTAAATTATCCTCATTTACAGTATTATGAGTAATCCATATGTTATTTTGGGAGCATTCAGTCACAGCTATCAATTTAGCACTGATTTATCATCATATTGCTTTTAATATTAGTCTCCAACTTTTACAAAGGTCTAAAAGCTCAGGCCAGAAATCCCAAAAGTCTTGAGAAATGTCAATTACGCTTCTGCAGAGCAACTATAGACTGCACAAATAATGCAGCTGACAAATATAATCCAATGGATTTGATGAATCATGGACATGCATTTTTGGGTCATTAAATGCTAGCAGGTGTAAATACTACAAATATGTATTTGAAGACTTCATTTGTTAGGTAATTTTGAGTACAGATAGTAGACATTTTAATAAAATGTGTAACTTGGTGTTGAATACCAAGGTCGGTAGATGATTTCTGATTACGGTTCAGAATACACTTCCACATAGAAGAGTCATGGAGCAAAACAGCTTTTCCACATAGTCACAGAGAACTTGTGCTACTGCTTTTTTATGAAATGCTGGAGAACTATCGTCCCCCAATTTACAACTACTACAATAGAATGCATGGTTTCCATAGAAACCAAAGAATTCCAAATGAGGGGGAAAAGTAGGCTGCAGCATACTTCTGACCCTTCAAACAAGCAGAAAAAATAGTAAGCAGACATGGACCATGAATAAAATACTTGGTCTCCTCTCCTCTCCTCTCTTCTTGAGTGCATGAATGGCAGTGGTAAGACCATCCCACACAAAGAGGAACTCAAAACTGATGGTGCCACACTCAATCATGTGCTTCTTATGTATGGATTGGCAGTATGTTAGCAACCAGCAAAAAAGCAATTAAAACAAACAAATCAATACCTTATTTTATAAATTACCGAGCAGGTTTCCTTGCAGTGCCTGTTGCAGTTTGCAGTGTCTTGCAGTGTTGCAGTTTGCACTACATTTGATATGACAAATCCTTGGCAACGTTCCTGAAGTCTGAAGCCTTTCAACATGATTTTACTGCCAGTGTATATGTTTTCAGAGGTGTAACATTTGTATGACCAAACTCCAAAAAGACCTTGACGTTATCAACTTCAAATTAGTGTTACATTGTTATGTGGGAAGCAAAAATGAAGAACAAGGATCTAACCTCTTCTTTGAGTACCAGTACCTTATTCACTGGGCAAAACTGCCATTTTGTTGCTAGCCTATTATTTTTATAAAGTGTTGATTTTTTTTTTCCAAGTTGCCAGGGGATACTTTAAATAAAGCAACATCTATAATTTCATATTTGAATATATGCCACAGAATTCATGGACCAATTCCAGCATAACAACCCTAAAAAATGAAAAGGAGTAAGTTAATTTGCAGAAATAACATTTTTATCACTGTAAAGAACCTGAGGTAGTAAGTAACTAAATATTTGCATTCTCTTACTGTTTAAAAAAAACATGTTTCTAACCATCTCCTACTAATTAGGATAGTAAAACCAGTACCAGTGTGAAGTTGCTATTTCTGAAGTTCCAGAGCTCTCTAAATTTTTTAGTAACCTATGGAGCATTGCAGGTTCCTGTAAATAATAGGATCTATTTGGTAAGAAGCCTGAGTAATGTGTCTTTAAATTAGCCTAATTAGAATGTCAATGTTTTATACCAATAAATATATAATTTCAATTGGGCAACTGAATATGTACGTCCAACTATTTGGCCCTTCAAAGTATATAGATCAGAAGTTAGAAAAAAAATATCCAGTGCTTTTTATCATTTCTATGGAATCCCTAATTCTTGTCAGCATTATCCTCCATAAAGGATTCATATTTATCTGCAGTAAGTACAAAAGAGTAATGTTTAAACAGCTTCACAAACCAACCTTGCTGTAAAACCTTAGCAGCATCTCAAGCCACCTACCAACTGGTCTATCAGACCAACGAACTGTTGAATTACTGTGATTACTGTTATTATTTGATGTAGTATCTGTGTCTTTTGTCAACAGAAAGGAAGATAAAATAATAAAACACTTAATAAAACAGAAATGCACATACAAATTTTCTGTAGTTCATCTGGCTTGAGATTACAAGCCCCAGTTGTGTCTGGTGCGGTGTAGGAAAAGCGCTGATGATTTTCCCTTATGATCATGTTTTGAAGACTTACATTTCAGTAGAGAGTTTCTTAATGTCTGTTATTGTCCAAGCAAGTAAAGATCTTGTCTGTGTTAAATTCCTAGGGACAGGCGCCTTGTAGCTTGGTCTCCTAAGGATATGAGGCTTACATCCACACAAAACGCATGTGTTTATGCATGTGAAGGCCTCCAACCACCTCACTCAAAAAAATCCCCAAAAACGTACGGTTCTCACAGCTATTCTGTTCCCAGGCTAGCAAAGAGAAAGGCATGATTAATGCACTGACAGAGAGCGGAAAGCAGCAAGTATAAGCACAGCCTCTCCGAGATTCCACAAAGGAAAGAGATGCTATGAAAATGCCAACTACACAGAAGCTTCTGATGGAGATTGCACCTCAGATACAACAGGATACAACCACAAGATGTAAGAGCATCTTCCGTTTTTGTTACAGTGCTCATGCTTTACCTGTTCAGACAAGGTTAGTGAGCACCTGGTGGGAAATTTGGGTTAAATTTTTGTTCTGGATATTGCTCTCCCACTGAAAAAACCTTTTAGCTGGGTGTCAACAAATATCTTGTCTCCAAACACACACAGTATCCCAAAAGAAGTTGCTGGCCGCTTCTAAGAGAGCATTCAAAGGAATAGGGGTGTATTTTTTCTACAGAAACTGAACTCGGCTTGGAAGGAAATGCTGACCAAGGGGACAAGACATCTCTTAAATACATTACATTGTTACCAGATATCATCCTGAAATGGAGATATAAATAGTTTTCCAACATAACTTCCATATTAAAAAACAGTAACAGCAAAACCAACAATCAAACAAGCAAAACTTCATCTATAAAACCGTATTCATCTTGGGGAAGATTATTTTGATTTCTAGTGCAAGTTTACTCATAAAATAGGGTAAATACCACAGGAAGCGGTTAAAGCGTACTGAAGATTGTGGGAGGAAGACACTGTTTTAAAGACAGAAAGACCTACTAGGTTTTGAGTGTGTCTACAAGCTGAGTTGAGGAGATAACCGTTTATTTGCGTGTTACCTAAAGATTGTCAGGATTCACATGTGAATAAGTGGTTACAGCTGAAAGTATTGTGTTTTCTCTGTTGCACATCTTTGAGCATGTTTGAATTCCCATTTAAGCACCGGGAGGACATGTGAAAGTGGAGGATGGCTAGATATAAAATACTGATACACTTGTATCAGCACAGTCATGGTCAGAATTTTTCTGCTGATTTCTGGATTCGAAGCCATCAATGGAGCAAGCACCCTGACTGTCTTGCGGGTGTGATAACACTTATTTATCTGCAGTGGTGAGACAGCTGATTCCTTTGCTTTCCAAGATGCAGCCATTCACATTCACTTTCAGTGCCAATGAGGATAGTTTTCCTGTCCTCTTTACATTTTACATTTGGTTTTTGCCTGTCTAATTGATAGTTGTTTTGATCATCATTTTACTGAGAGAAATTCAGGCAGAATTCCTCTGGAAGCTTATGATAGGAAGCAAGGAAGGGGTACAACCGCAGCCTGATGGAGACGTCACTGGTTGTGGGCATGTCAGGACCATGCAAGAGACCACTGTGCTGAAGCTGTACTGCAAGGGCTGTTCCCTTCTGCAGCTTCTGCCTGGCAGAAGCACATACAGGGTGGGACAGAGCCATGACAAGATACTTACCTGGTCCACAAGGCAGGAGAGTCCTGCCCTTTTGGCACTGAGTGTAATAAGCAGACGTGTCACCACATGAACATGCTTCTACTGCTTCCAGGTTTGGTGTTAGTGAAGATCAGCCAACTCTGCACTTTTCTTGAGGTGAAGATGTATGGTGTTAGCCGGTTCCTCATTCCCAGATTTCTAGGCTAATATGACTTCATATTCTGTGAGAAAATATGTACACTCCCTGAGCTGTATACAGAATCTGAGATTGTGCTACCACAGTAAAAAACTTATTTATACGCTGCTATTAAGCAATAAACAAGGAATGTTTCAACTAACAATTTGGTTAATGAAAACTGAAACCAACAAATTCTATATGAAAAAAATGTACACTGTATACTTGCAACAAGACACTGACTTCCTATATTAGAACTTAATCATCCGCACATCTCTATTAAGAAAATTCATGTAATTCATTCTAATATCTGCCCTAAAAGTACTGCAGCTGGAAAATCTGCTTGCTTGAATGCAGGTTGATGCTTCCAGCTGCTCAGTTTACATGAGAGATATTCAACTGGTGCCCGGCCCTTCATTCCCTACCCTGAGGCCCAGAGAGGTCTACAGAAATAAGACCTCAGTAAATGTGTGTGTCTTGCCTCAAGCACAGCATAACATACGAAGCAATGCAAACAACATAAAACCTGACACAATTACAGCTTATTAAATATGTATTTAGGTAGGTGAAAGAGATCTTACTGTGGCTGTATCACAGCAGTCAGTCAGGCTAAGACGATTGGGATGGTATCTGTAGATCTTAGATGGGATCACAGATTAAAAGCATACCTCAGTACCATAGTTTTCTAAAATGGCAAGCAGCTGTGGGAAGAGAGTTGGTTTTCTTCTGGGGATTTAGCTAAAGGAACTTCATAAGATCTTTAGGAAATGCTCCTCCAACTGTCTGAAACCACTAGTCATTTTTTACAATCTTGGTCAATCTTTTTTTTCTTTCTATACATATTAGCACTTATGTTACTTGCCATTGATGAGATATTTGAACAGAAGTCGTCACTAAAATTATAAGAAGGGATGTGCTTAAAACAGAGCAATGCAATGGAGAGAGTAACCACTTGTCATGTCATGTGTAAAGTTGGAAATACTATACAATGTTTGACATTTCTTTGACACATACATACATTTTGTTGTATACTCAACAGAACAATCATTGCATAAAAATAGAATAGATCACGTTATGTGACAGGCACATTAAAGCTAATGCTGAGCCCAGAAGTGGGAACTATAAACATCTTTCTTCTCTTTTGATGATCCTTAGGGCAGGTGCCCCAACTTTTCCAACTGGCTCACATCCATCACTTCAGAGCCACAAAACACAGAAGACCTTGTATGTATGGAGAGCTTCCATTCAGGGATGAACAAATGGATCTAGACCCTGTAAAGACACCCAGGTTATATGAAACAAGCTGCAAATTGAGCCAGCCAAAATGAAAAGCTTCACCTGAAGATTTCTTTCTTACCTCAAAGGTACGGATAATGATTGATCCATCTGGCAAGGCTGTTTTTTGTGGAGTAATTAGTGTTTGAAAGGACTGCTGAATATGAAAAAAAATATGTAAAATGGTATGTGTAATTATTAAAAGAAAATAAGTTACAGCTCTAGAGCTCTCTGAAAGCTTTAATACTTATTGTTGAACTCAAGTACATATCCACAGTCAGTCATTATCTTTAAGAGAATGCCAGCTTTAAACGGAAAAGTACAAATTTTAAACACCACTTTACACATTAGTGTTTCAATAAAAGTTAAGAGACCTCATTACGTAATAAATCCTGCACACAAGAAAGAGTAACAATTCTAATATTAATACTACTAATCATCACTGATGACAAATGGTACTCAGGCTTATTATTTCAAGCAATTGTCCATGACTACTTAACCAAATTTTTAGACAAATGTATTTGGCTCTGCTTGTATCTCTTTCCACTCCTGCTGATCTGGAATAAACATTAATGGGGAGTAAATGTTAAACTCCGTACAAAGAGTCACAGAAACTGAATCCAAAGGGCCTAATTCTCTGGTGGTGCAACTGTGGAATTTTGCCAGTGCAGAAATTTGGCTCTATTCACGCACACACAAGCAGTTGGCTGCCAGTTATTGTGCATACAGCCAAATGCAGAACAGAAACAATAACATGTAACTTAGCTAGGCTCTCACAAGTAACCAACACATTCTGGTTACAAATAGCATATAGTCACATAGGTGCATGATTAATACAGAGTAAAACCCAGTCACAGTCCAAAAATACTTTTTTGAAACAAAGGCATTAATGGAAATCTATCTGAAGAGGCTGAATTTGCCAGATTAATTATTCATTGTGCAGTAGTCCTTTATGTATAGTGCCGGGGTTAGCAATAAAGCAAGGAAGAGTTATGGTGTAGAACAGCAATGCAGAGCAGCTCTTCAGCAAAACAAGCAAATATAACAGTAAGGTAAACAAAGAGAACAAAGAAAAAGCAGCGTGCTGCTGAAGATGTAAGCAGCGCTTAGTCCAAATTCAGCAAGACCTAGAAAGCAAGAGCATCTTCTGTAACCAAAAAGTAGCTGAGAATATGATGCAGTTGTGGAACTCTGCATTTATGGAAACTTCAGTATCTTTTTTAAAGCAGGAGAAAATGGTGTTTCTAGCATACTCTGGACCTGTACAAGATTCAGTTAGTGGCCTCTGTCACAGCTGGAGAACTATTGGGAAACAAACCATTAAAAATCCCACAGGGCAGCATTGCTAGACATCCAAATAAATTTGAGTTATGTTACTCACAGTGAAAGAGTGAAACAGCTGTACAACAGACACTTGGTCATTCCTCTTGTGTCACAGCTGGAAATCCACGGATGGATTGGGCTGCCTTGTTGAGAGGATTAATGTGTCTTTGCAGGACGGCTTTTGGTCCTGGGTGTTCTTCCTTTTCTGTTTCCGACTAGCAGACTGCTGCTGATTGAGCCATTGAGCCTACACGGATGATATTAGTACAACAGAGATATAAAGCTGAAACTCTCTGAAGCACTTTGGGGTTAAGATATGGCTTTATTACTATTCATTCACCTTGAATTTGTCTCCTTCTGGTGACCTCCTCTGTTTTCATAGGCAACCACTTCACAGTACTACCCTCAGCAAGGTGAATTAGCATGTCTGTTCAGAATTTATATGTACAAAGAGAGCCCACTTATCTTTAAAAGCCATGGAAAAAGGAATCTTTTAAAACTACTTTCCTTGTGGAAGACCACTTTTTGGCCTTTGTTTTCCATGGTCATTCCTCTTTTACATACAGTTTGCAGACCTTTCAAGACACAACATATTCAGGAAGGGCTTCCAGGCTGAGGCCTCTGAAATCATAAAATACAGTAGCCTGGGTATCTCTGCAGACTGAACTTGCTATTCCAAATTTTTAAATAATATTTTTGATCTTATCTTCTTTCTTCCTCTCTTGTATTTTCTGGAACAATTTGTTGTTCTGTTTTTACACATGTATTATTTCATCAAGCAAACATCAATATTAGAGCAGAATGCCACAGTTGAGATTAGGCTAGTTTACTGTATTTTACAGTTTAGTCAATTCTGAACAGAAAAGCTAATAAATTAGCAAGGTTACACTCTACCAGCTAGAGCTGTCTGAGACTGAGCTGAGACACAGAAACATTTCCTGGAGCAACTCAGTCATACAGAGCCAAGCAGCTTTTGTTCACTGTCGATTATTCTGTTTTTCCCAAAGAAATTTATTAATACATAAGGCAATGGAGGCAAGGCTCACTGTGTTCTTTGCTTCCTACATGATGCCTCTTTTCCTCCAGGAGCAAAGGGAACAATCTTGGATGACCTCCTTGCATTGTACTCATTTAAGAAAAAATACAATCCATCTTTCCGTATTAAATCTACACTTTCTGATTACCTGATCATCTGATCATATACCAAAGATACTTATATTCTACGAGACCAGTGGGAAGGTTTTGGAAATATCACTTCCTGAAGTGACTTTTCAGCTGTCCTTCTCTTGTCAAATTGCACATTACTCTCTAGTGATGAATAATAGGCTATATTGTTGCTCAACATGTATGACAGGAGAAGGGAGTGATAAGTAATGATGAATTTGGATCATTTTGATAGACCAAGCTGAATTCCTTAGGCTTTGTGAACAATAGGCTCTTATGCAGCCGGTGTCATATATCTGAAAGCAGAAAAGGAAATCCTACTTTAGAGGGTATCCATTGCCTATAGTCAAGAGACTTTCAAACCAAAGCTTTCACTACAAAACACGTGTGACCTTCCATGATTAGAAAGTGTTCTTACCTCTTTCATTTACTTCTGTAAATTAAATTAGTGAGACTAGTATTAGAAACATTTATGCAGCCGCTCTAGGTTTGACCAATTTGAAGATTCATTTCAAAACAGAGAAATTAGAACAAAAAGCAGAAATTATGAATAAATTCAGAACAAATATGACACAAAACTCAACAGAACTCCACAAAAAATATAGAACTCAAATAAAACATGACTACAAAGGGTAAAAACTAAACAAACCAATCTATTCTATTTGCCCCTCAAAAAGATTTGCCTCAAAAGAGGTTTTACAGTAAGAGGAATTTCTCTCATGTGAAATGAAAAGGTACAATGAGATCAGATTTTCATACCTATACACAATCAGACTGAGTGGAAAGAGATATATTTTTTCACCTGGAAGATAATTAAATTCTGGCATAAGCTATCAAAAGATGTGATGGAGTCCCTATCATTTTAAATCAGGACTGCATAACTTGATAAAAATTTTCTGTTCTCAAGTTATAGACATAGTTCAAAATTTATTCAGTAAAGTTCTCCACCTGGTATTGTACTAAAAATTAGGCTTACTTTCCTTGAAGACTTTTCAGGTCTTTATGTCTGTAAATGTAAGTATAAATTACTATGCATTTCATTCTATACCAAGTGATGAGCTATACCAGCTTCTGACAATATCCATGTAGCAAAATATTCGTTGATAAATTTAGTCATATTGGTCTGTATTTAGAAATGTGCAAGCAGTCTCATAAGCTATTTCATATGTGGTAACGCAATCTTTTATTTTCTTTTTGTATTAGCTAGAGGTCATGCTATAGAACTTAGTGTTTTGAAGATTGGCTATTTGCATTACCTTACACAGAGATATATATCTAGTGTTGCTTAAAATGCATCCTTCTTGTGTATTTTAAAACATGTTTTCTGAAGTCCTCAGTGAATGAGAGTAGGAACTCTCCCGACCTTTCAAGACTATTCAGGTTTTATAAATTAATTATTCTTGCAGTCATAAAGCATCCCTTAGACTTTTATTTCCAAACTGTAGAATATATATATATGATATAATTCCACACCAAAGAAAAATAAGCTTAATAACTCAATAAGCTGATACATACATACCTGCATTACATTTAAATTAACATTGTGGTTAGACTGAATTAGAAATGTGTGTAACATCTATATTTCATAGCTCTAAGCTTCATTAGTGGCTTATTTGGCACACTGCCTGGGTTCCTTCCCCACCAAGACTCAGGTACCCTGGTGTCCTGAGTCAGAGCCAAAATTTAAACATGGGTTTCCAGTGAGATCCATCGCTTTAAAGAACACTGTTGTACGGGCAATCTCCTCAAGGAGGAAGAACAGATTTTGTACAGTAGTAGAAGCAGATAGATTCACAAGTTTTCTGCAGCTAAAGCTTATCACATTTTACTTGAACTAGACCATGAAATATAGGTCAGGATTCAGTTCCCTAAATAAGTGTTTCATGCCATTTGAAACACCCTTGCACACCCTGTGAGGTGTCCACTTGCTGTTCCAGCAAAAGGGGAGTGCAATAGTGCCCTTTAGGTCCTGTGTAGTACTATGATCCTGACAGTCCCACGTAGATTTCTCTTATAAACCAGTATGTCTCAAGTGGCACTAATTGTCTATATTGAGGCAGCTGAATTTAAGCTGATAGAGAGCAAAGAAAAATAAGAAATGCACTCAATATCTCAGTTTCTTCCAAGTCTTCAAGAATTATAACTGTAGGGCATAGGTCAGACTCCACCAGTGTTTCATGATTCTACACATGGGTTTCTTTTGAAAAGTGGGGTCTATCTACAGTGTCTCCAAGTAGTTTTGTTTCTTCCTTACCTGGTCATACAATTGAAAAGATACAAAAAAACCCAAAACAAACAAACAAACAAAAACCAACCCAAAACAAAAACAACCCCAAAAAACAAACAAAACAAATCAATCACAAACAGTCAACCAACCAAAGAAACAAAAGATACTTCCAACAAAAACAAAACCAAAAAAAACCCAAACACCATCCTCACAAAACCTCTCCTCCCCTCCCCTTTCCTGACAGACTTTATTTTGAGATTTCTGATGCTAGATTCTTCCTTCTAGACTCATCAGCCCTCAGAGAATTCCCTGTCAGAAGGTTCCCAAATGAGCATCATTAGGAGATCAAAATTTTTCAACAGTTGATCTGTTGCTTGGTTACCAACTCCCTGGAGTTATGACTTGACAAACTGCTTTGTCCTGAACAGAAGTCGACATTTTGTCCAAAGGGGCTTCCACCTGAAAAGGGGATCATCAAGATTTAATAACTATCTGATGTCGCCTTGGATCTACCTCCTTTGAAACTGCAGCTTTGAAAACACTCCAAAAAAGGAGGTAAAAAGATGATAGAGAGAGACACAGGTCCCACATATAAAATGCATTTTATAATCTTAACACAAACTCATGGAGCATCTCTAGTATCAAACAGAAATCAAAAGTTCTGCACAGACAAATTTATTGTGCCATATCACATTTGGATATCGAAATTAAAATTTAGCCTCCTGAAGCTCCAAATGTGAAGGTCATCCAAGTTAAAAGTTCTGGCACTGGCTTATCTTAAATTTAATAGGGAGATGTTTAATTTAACATGTGAATATTAAAAAATATCTGGATGGCACCAAAGATATTATAAAGCTATGATTTTCTAAATATTTATCACTTTGTATATTCTCTAAAAACATCTTTCCCATGTAAATAATTAGGCATTTCATTTTTAAAAAAATGTCTCTTATCAAAAACCTAATTCTCTCTTCCAGATTCTGAATGTAAATATGGGGAGGAAAAAAGCACCTACTCCAAAAGGGTTGTGTGATTTTTTCTACAGAAAAGTAAGAGTGAACTAGTATTTTCATGTCAATATCACCCTTTTATGTCCTGCTCAATCTTCACCTTGCAAGAAAGTGATGCATTTTATTACTTTGCAAAATGGAAGCCTATCATTTCTGCAAGTGATTCTTGATCTGTAGCAAATTCCCCACATAGTTTTGTTTGAGGACATTTGATATGTATGAATTTGTCATCCTTTTAAGACTGAAATAAATGAAATTCAAAATAAAATTAAATGTTTCCTTCCAGTTTTGGTTTTTTTTTTAAATTGTTTAATTCATCAGGAAAGTCACCAAGTAGAAAACTACCCTTTTAATGCATATTAACATGGATCATAACAGAATGCATTATACATTCATGTTATGCATCCCTATTTGGACTATAAAAGAAAAAATGTACTAAATATTTTACACTGGCACAGATGTATATATACATATATATACACATACACAAATGCATACATATATACTATAATATATTCTAGCTTTACAGATTTGTTTATGTCCTAAAAGAATAATTCTCAAAGAACCCCAAGCATCAGTTTCATCCGTTCCTCTTCTTGTTCTCACCACCTCACCATGGCTGAATAATTGCTCCTTGTTGTCTTTCTAATCCTTCACACAATATCAGATTATTTTAAAAATATGTTCATTCTGGATAATTCTCCAAAATTTCCCAAATTGTTAAAAAAACAAGCAAACAAACAAAAAAACACCCCACCAAAAACATTTATTTGACTTCAAAATTCATAAAGGTCTTTTTTGCAGTTCCTGTAGGATGTATAGGGCTCATAGGTTTTCCTACTTAAGAAACAGGGTCCCTTTGCAGAAACAAAGTTTCTTACTCATAGGGCTGCACCAATCTTGAGCTTGGAGGAAGGGGTGCTTGAATATTAACCAGCTCTCTCAGACCCCTCTACCTTCTGGAGCCCATGGGATTCCTCCAAGAGATGAAAGTCAGCTCTCCTGAAGTCCAGGGTTGTAATTCTCCTTATTGCCCTGCTTCTTCCACACAAGATTCTGAACTCTACCATGTCATGTTCACCGCTGCCCCCAACCTTTGTATCCCCAACTGGTCCTTCTTTATTTGTTAGTACAAGGTCCAGCAGCTCATCTCTCCTCGTTGGTTCCTCCACCACCTGTGTCAAAAAGTTATCATCAATGCTCTGTAGAAACCCCCTGAACCTTAATAGAGTCCCATTTGCAGTTTGACTTGTAGCCACACCAGCACTTGACAGTAGGTAATTCAGGTACAGGGCCACTTAGAGCCAGCTGGCCTTGCCAAGAGTGATACTAGCCTCAAGCAGTTGCCACGGGTAAGTAGATGCACATCTTGGGGATCGCGGACCTTCGGAGAGCGCAGTGGTGCAGGATGTCATTTGTAGAGGGAGCTTGGCTGGTGGAACGATATTCATGGGTTGCTGTGGAGCCGCACCTCAGCGGGAGGGAGGGATTTTCCAGCCCAGAACAATGCCCCGGTTGCCGAGCTGAGAGGATGCCATGGCAGTGTAGCCCTGATGGGCTGGGGAAAGCCGCCAAGGCCGCATTCTTATGCAGATTTGGGCCTGTCAGTGTGCAGTGAACCTGAAATTGGTACAAGGAGAGCAAATGTGGGCCCCTTTCAGAACAACTAGCCTCGCACATTCAACTGTTTGGAGAAATTAACTCTGAACTTTGATCATATTTCTTAGAGAAGAAAAACTGATTAACAGTCCTCCCTGCTGGGGTAAAATACCAAAAATGTCCACCACAGCCTCAGAGAGCAGCACGATCCATGCCGTACAGTCTTGCTTGTGTTATCTGTATAAAGGCTTTCCGTGAAAACGCAACTGCCCATTTCAAAACCATTTTACCTGCTCCGTAGAGAAGGGAAGTTTTAACAAGTGCCTACTGTAGAAAAGAGGGTACTGCAAGGAGATAGTTCCATATCATTACAACAAAAAAATATTCAGCAAAAGGCAATGTAGGGATGAGCCAGTGGCTCCCAAGTTCCCATTGTGGTTTTGATAAATTGGAGGTGCCATTCCCTGGGGAGGAGTTGGAAGGAGAAACAGAGTGTTTCGGACAATGATCTCCACAGAGCAGCAGTGAGTGTGTTATAGTGTAGTCCTACAATCAGATCTGGCAATCTTTACACAGCAAGGTTTGGGCTGGTGAGGATTGCAGAAATAAAAAAGGAATATTACTGGGAGAAAAATCCCATCTTGAACATATCTTTGCGACAGACTCTTCTGCACAGTATTTTCAAAACCCTCACAATTGGATATGGTTCATGGAACTGGACATGGTTCATTAGACAAGTGTTCATAATGGCCTCCTGTTACATCTGCTGAAAGTAAAATGCTTTGATCTTGCATCCAGGAGCAGATTTTGAGACTGCCTACAATATCATGCGTGCTGGTGGTAATTTACCCTTAATTTTCCCATTCAGTTTGCATTGCAAAGCAGCAGGGAGGTTGGCTTAACTCTAAATGCTGTAGTGTCAAAAGAATCAGCAGGAGCCACTGCCAGCATTCATGTGAATTTCTTCTTTTCAGATCCGAAACAGAAAGATCCTATGTTTGTTTATTAATATGCCATAGCCAAGCAGATAGTCAAAGACTCTACCAGCTTCCTGAACTTTTATGACACCTCTGGACATTTATTAAAATCAGTTAATTGTTTTACTGATCTTCAGCACTCATCTATATCTGCTCACTCAAATTCCATAATTATTAAATAAAATGATTTAATACTATATGAATTCATTATCATTCCCATCAGTATATTGCTAAAATTTATTGACAAGCCATTTCATTTTTTATTCTTAATGAAGCTTCTGATATATGGCCAACGTTCCATTGTTTAGGAGTGGTTTGATTTTTTTTTCCTAATTTAAGGGTATTAATTCAGTTTCTTGGAAAAAAAAAACCAAACATTTTTTTTTTCTTTTATTTGTTTCCAAATTCCCACACTAGTGTGGAATCAGAAAACACAGGAGGGTTTTCGTTGCTGCTGTTATTAAGCAGATTGTTACCTGCACCTGTTGTATTTCATGTTGAAATGGTAAACAAACTAAGCACTGGTCTGAAAGTCCTCAAGACACATTGAATCCGATTCAATGAATTCCTTCAGTAAATAAATGCAGTCAAAAAAACGTTAATTGAGCCAGAAGACTTTTCTGCTTGGGAACAGACATCACAAGGAGTAATTTTAACCCCCAATAAATGGCACTCCCCATCATACAGACCCTCAGACTCCATCTCAGCCACAGCCTGCTGCTTCTGCTCCCCAGCAACACCTTCTCTCAGCAGCCCCCTCTCAGTAGTTTGCAGAGGGAATTCAGCTGCACTTTTCCTCCTCTCTTCTCACCAGGATGAACTGTGAACGACTTCAGTATACAGAAATGTGACAGCCACTTAAAAATACATACAAACAAAATCCACCTCAACAGTAAATTACTAGCTAGAACCTGCTTCACGGTGAAGGGTAGGTGGCAGAGTTAGTTTTAATAAATGAGTTAAAGCTCTATTCTGTAAAATATATCTTTGAAGTGCAAGTACAGAAACATAGAATATAAATCTAAAGTATTCTTTTGAATTTTTCATGGTGGTTTGATGAGAAATAAATTGAAATAAAAAGAATAACAAAATCATGTTAAAAAATGCCTTCTGGTATTTTTTCACTGGATTGTCTTAATTTCCTATGTAAGCCTTTGGTAAAAATCTGAACAGTCTAAGACCAGCATTTTGAGTACAGCACTGTTCTTCATAAACTGATTATTAGATTATAAATTATATCCCACAATTTTATGTTTATGTATATCATACCTTCTTATTCGCATGTAAAAAAAAGGTCACTGACATTAATGCATCAAATTTTAATGGAGTAAAAAAAACCTACCTAATGACGCTCCTGGGATGTACTATACAAATGCAAAAGGTGAAAGTTTAACAATATTTAAAAATAAAATCCAGGATTTGGGAAAGATCAGTCAACACATGACCAATGTGATTCATTTCTTGGCTGATAAAAGTTATTCACAAACTACAATGACGAATAGTAGCTATAAACTTGTGGGAATAAGATATCAGGAGCCCAAATCTTCTAAATGCTTTTAAATCCCCCCCGGGGTTATGAGCTCTTAGGATACAAACAGCTATTGTTGGTTGCATCTCACTTCATACAGATATCTAAAAAGTGGTAGACTGCATCTAAGCTAGTCGTCCAAGAATCGATCTTTTTGGCAAATTCTTCCTTTCTTGGGCAGAAACTTGCATTTCCAGAAAATAATTGGTTTGGTCTTATGCAAAGATAGATGTCTAAGAAGGGTGAGATGCCCTGTCATCTCTAAATGTCTCTCCACAGTCTGCGAAGGGTGAATACCTTGAAATTTGAGTATTTATTTTTCAACAAAGTGAGATGAATTCCCCTGTCACTGAACACGCACTGCTACTTAAAAAGTCCTTAGGCACGAGCTTAGGCAATATCGCTGCAAATGTATAATTACAGTGGAATGGAATACATTGACCTTAAGGGGATTCTTGCCAAAATATTATTCTTTTCTAACCCCAAATGTTTTGCAGAACTGTATCATGTTTCTACTTCTGACTAATTATGTGGTTGTTATTATGAGATATATAAGTATATTGTTAGTTACTCACCAGTGGCTCATTTTGAAAGACCCCTTTCCTTTAGCTTTATCAACAAGGTCTGATCCTTCCCAGTGTAACTTAAGATAATAAAATAATACCTCTGGAGATTTAAATCACTGTCTAGAAATGTCATTTCTTTCATTGGCTGCTGAAGAAGGTGGCAGAGGCAGAAAGTTGGGCTCTATCTAGGTTCCTATTTGGGTTTAGTGAAATGTTAGTACTTGGATGGAGTGGGTCCAGGCTGAGCGTCTACCTCAGGAATCAGACAAGAAAAACAAACCCAACTACCAAAGTATATAAGATAGTAAAGTGGTTAAACAAGAGTTCCATAGACCAGGCCTTAGGAAAATTATGTCACTAAACTACAGTGCAAAAATTGAACTGTTTCTGCCACTGTCTTGGATTTTTATTAGAAAGCCCACTGCTGTTTCCGCTTGCCCGAGTTTGTGTATGTGTGATGGAACCCTGTGTCTGCTCCACAGAAAAAAATAGTATAGTTCTGCAATTTTGCAAGATGCCCTGTCATTGGGATATGAAGCTCACAGACACAGCCTGCACAGTGAATATTTGTTAATCTAGTTTTACTGGATAAAACACAGCACTCAGTATAAGTGATAATAATTAACCTACTTGTAAATTAAATATTTCCTTTTAAAAAACAAGTTCTTACCAATGTCCCAGTTCTACTCTGCCCTTTTATTTTGGTTGGATCACCAGGTCACGTTTGAGATTTTTGAAAGGTTATAGTCCTGAAGATGTTATAGCTGATAATTTTAACAAGCTAAATTAAATAGAAGCTGCTTGTTGGTTCTTTCCTATATACCTGCATAATTTCTTCCTGTAGAGGCCTAATGACATTGGTAAAGATATTTCTTTATCAAACTTAAGAATATACATTTCTTTAAACAAGAGCTAATCATATTTCAAAAGACCTGAAGATGTTCAGTTCCTCATTCTTACAACCTCTATTTACTGGTCACAATAACAGCAACAGAAATATGTGTTCAGTTTTTAAAGGCGAGCTAGAAGAACAGAGCTGTATTTATGAGCAGTGTCACATTTGCAAGAGCTAGTCATTTGGATGATTAGACAAGACAAAAGAAGCTCACCACGTAATTTACACTCCTGGGTATATGTTTGGACAGTGAACTCCTAGACTGGATTATCTTGATTTCTCATTCAGAATTCTTCATGCTACTTTCTGAGAGAAAAGGAGGAGGCAAACATGTCTTTCTTGAAACTAATAATTGGAAAGGTTAGCATTTTCTAGTGTCTGGATTTTTTTAGAAAAGAATACAAAGATTTTCAAGAGTAACTAATTTTTTTGTATGCCCAGCAAAATCTTTAATTAATAGCAATGACACTCTGGCAGATTAGCTTCAGTTCTTTGACCTGTCAGGATTTTAATCCAAATTCAAATTACACTGGTATTAACTCAGGGAAACTGTATCATTTTCAATGCTATAATGAGAGCAAATTCAAATCTACCACTCCAAACTGCTGTGTATGTAACTTTTAATGTCCTGTCATTTGTATTCTAACAAGGAGAAAGTCCATACTCCATGCATATTTCCACACATGAAATAAGCTTTATGCATTAAAATGCAGTTTTTGTATGTTCAGTTTCATTTTTTCTAGCCAGCTCTTATCTCAAATGTGCATCTTTTACAGTATTATAAAAACAAGAACACAAGTAAATAGACAACTGGAAGCATGCCTCTTTAAAAAAAAAATTATTTTTATTTTTTTCTTTGTCATTGGAAGGACACTGTCCTGCTTTGCCAAGTTTCTGAAATGAACCTTGTCCTGCTGGTTCACTGCATGTTCCCAAATGAATAGTGTTACAGGATAAAAATGGAATTCCTGAATACACCACAATGCAAAAGAATACATCTCCTTTTTAAGTTCTTGTAATGAAATTTCTAAAAATAAAAGGCAATGAACACAATTTTCTGAACAGTGAGAGATTTGTATCGGATCTACAATTTGAGCTATTGTAGGGTTTTTGTCACATTTTCGTGAGGTTTGTTACTTTTTAAACTGATTTGCATGTAGCATGAAAGTTACCCAGCTGTTCAGATGAATACATTACTTTTGGCTTTCAAAAACACAAAAAAGAAGCAAGACTATGCTCTGTTTATGTGTGTAAGGAAGCAAAGGGGGAATAGACTAGATTATATATTATAGTTTATATATAAAGGAAATATATTAATATAGGGAAAGCAAAGAAAAAAGGGGGGAGGGAATACATATAGCATATAAATAAGTAGTAAAAGCTTTTTCTGTACTGTGGAGCTTTGGTAATGATTACTAAATCTTGGGAAATAGGGAAGGACACGCTATAAAATGAAGAAAGACTCTCGACTTCAACAGTTTTGAAAGCCAATATTGTTGGCTTAAGGAAGAAAGAAGATGAAGATAAAGGTCTCCTAATGTGTATTGAGCAGTTCTTGGGCGGTGTCTTAACACCAAATTAGGAAGCAGAGAACACATCATGGAGCACTATCTGTTGCATTGTTTCTCTGAAATTCCTGCATAATTTTGCTACTCCATTTCCAGAATTTACAAACGACTTGTACTGTACTCTAAAAACCTCCTGAGAAAAACTTGCTTTTAAAATTCTGAACTGAATAAGTTTTAGATTGTATCTGTTTTTCTAGCTGGGATCAAAGCCTGATACAAGTTCTACTGAGAGTCAGGGTCCTGTTTAAAACCAACATCTTTTTACAATCACAGAGTAGTTGAGACAGGAAGGAACCTCTGGAGATGATCTAGTCCACTCCCCTTCTCAAAGGTTCCTCAGGGCCGTGTCTAACTGAGTTTTTAATATCTCTAAGGATGGAGACGCTAAAACCTCTCTGGTAAACCTGTATTTGACTACCCTCTCAGTAAACATTTTCTAATTTGAATCACAGTAAACATTTTTTTTTTTTACCCCCCTAGTGGTGGGGTACACCACTACTGACTGTCCTCCAACTGAACTTTGTGCTGCTGATTGAAAGCCTTAAACCCTGACAGTTCAGTGATAGCTTCTTTTTTTAAAGATCTGGTTTATGGAGGTTTCTTTTAACCGCTTTGCCATCTTACATACTTTGGTAGCTGGGTTTGTTTTTCTTGTCTGATTCAGGCAACCTTCAGTCGTTCTCCATCCACTTATCTAGTCCATAATTTGTCTTTTTTTTTTTTTTTTGTGAGAATGTTATGGGAGACAATGTTGAAAGCTTTGTTAATAATGTCAGTTACTCTCCCCTGGTCCACAGAGCTTGTCATGTCGTCATAGAAGGCTATTGGGTGCGTCAAGCATATAAATTCATAAATTTATGCTGACTATTCCCAATTTCCTTTTTGTCTTTCATATGTTTGGAAATGGCTTCCAGGAAGATTTCCTTTACCACCTGCCGAGGGACTGAGATGACGCTGACCAGTCTGCAGTTCCTCAGGTCTTTCAAAGATAATCAAGTATGGCCTTGAAATGGCACTGGCCAGCTTCCTCAGTTCTCATGGCTGCATCCTATTAGGTTCCATGGACTCATGTATGTCCAGCTTAAGTGATCCCTGACATGATCCTCCTCCACTGGAAATAAGTATTCCTTGTAACAGGCTTCCTCACTGGTCTCAGTGGCCTGGAACTGCTGAAGGTAAGTTTTACCAGTAAAGATGGAGGTGAGTGAAAGCACTCACTCTTCTCTGTGTACTTTTAGTACAAATAGGAAATGCTTCTGTGGAACCCAGACAAGTTCCAGATTTCTATTCTTAATTTCCATCTGAGCTTCGCTTCCTCACCCCCAAGTGAAAGGGCTGGTTTTCTTCTCTGAAATTATGAGAAAGTTAATTCTGCAGTGAATTCACACCTCAGCATGCATCTTCTGTATGACTGTCTTTGCTTTTCTTGGTCAGCCCTAATAGTCTTTCAGTATGCTTAAGTATAGTACTTACTATCAGATAATATAAGATAGCTATTAGAATAAGTAATGGTTATGAGCAGCAGTTTAGTGTATGCATCACTATTATAAGCAGCTTTGGTATATTAGTTTTAGTTAGGTTAAGCAGAAATTAGAGGAGACAGGACCTTCCATGGGCAGAAGAAATAGTCCAAGTAGCCAATATAGTTTTTTCCTTATTCGCATGCTGATGAAATCTTAAAATGATAGTCATACTTGGATTAAAATGAAGCACAGGTTTCCACCTAAATATGTCTGAACGGTTCTTAAAATTTCATTGTTGAACTTCAGTAAAATAGGTAAAGTTCCCACCCTACTAGAAATGCCCTTGCTAGTGCTTTTTTGAATTTTACTTTTGATATTACATATATACATTTCACATGCCATTAAAGCTATTTATTTCCTTCTGTATCTTTGTAACCTGCATAAAATCACAATGATTTTGTTTTACTTATATTACCATAGCAAATTATTTGCTATGTATGTCTGTTATGCACCGGTTGTCATTCACTTCTTGTTTTAGCTGTTCAAGTACAACATTTTCATCTGTGATCATGAAAGACACTGGGCTTTTCAGCTCATTGTGGTGGGATCCTTGGATTATCGTGATTAATCACTTTGCCTCTGAGGAAGAGGAAGTCAAGGTGAAAAGTGCATAATCCAGATTTGTCAACAGGACATTTTGTTTTCTAATATTCAGATAGGGTCTAAAGCTTCATTTTAATCTTCTTTCATATGGTTTCAGCTTCGCATCTGGTAGGCTTAGAAGAAAAAGCAGTTGGCAAAGTTGTGTTGGTGGGTTATTTGAGCCTCTGACCTCAGATTAGTTGCTCAAAAACCTTAAGAGAGGAAGAAATTTTATGTAAAAATAGAAATGGGCAAGAAAAACTTTTTCCAGACTGTGATTTCAAAAGTTTCCCTATTTCTCACTGAGACAAAGCTGACCTTTTGAAGTTTTCAGTGAAGAAACAACCACAAATCCAAAATAAACAATACTGCAATAACAACACAACAGTAGTGTTAGGCCTGGTTGGGAGCTGAAACTGAAAACTCATGTCCTACAAACCAGTATACTGATTTTATTGTCAAAAAGCAGATTATTTTAGAGAGCTTAAAAGAGAAGCAGAAAGGTCAGTGGGAATGGGAAAGAACAACTGGACTAGAATGACTGCTTTGCCTAGATCTCTGAAAGTGCAAATAAGGTTAGAAATTCTAGAAAAAGCACACAAAGGGGTAAGAGTGTCATCTTTGTTATGAATAAATTGAGCGTGGTTTCTCTGGTTGTGCCTAAATGTTCTCAGCAATCTCCAGTCCTCCAGCCAGGGGACCGAGCAGAGAATACTGTAGTACTCTGCATACTGAGAGAAACTGGGTTGCAGAGGAAATTACATGGGTAGTGGAAAAGGAAAAAAATATTGGGACAGTATATTACTAGGCCTATAATTCTTATATGCAAACAGTATGTATCACATCAACATGGGGTGTGAACCCAGACTTGTCCATTTTCTGAAAGACGTTTCCAAGTTCAACAGTTTAGAGTTAGCCTTGAGAAGTATATAGAAATGCAGAATTTCCAGGACATGCAAACATATCTGTAAAATGAATACACTTAAAGAATAGGGGTTTCATTCATTTTTCTAGTCTTGAAAATGTTGTGATAGCAAGTAAATATGTAACTAGAAAAATGTGATAATTAAAACCAGTTGCAGTAAGGTAAACTCCAGAGATTTCCTTCCTTCCTTCCTTCCTTTTCTCTTTTGGAAAAAAAAAAAGCAAACAAGCAAACAAACAAACAAAAAAAAAAACCCACAAAAAAGAAAGCAGAGGCAAAGAAGGAATTGGAATTGGCAATCCAGTTACTCCAAGTGAAGGGAGAAGGGAAGAATTATGACAGTAATACTTGGTCTAAAAACAAAAATGAAGTTCCTAATAGAAGAAAGAGAGAGAGAGAAAGATGAGGATAGGAGGTCTGAGGAGAAAATATGAGAAAACATAAGAAAACATGAAGGAAGCTAGGAGATATTCCAATTGCACCCAGGTCCAGAAGAAAGAGACGACCCCAAGAGCGTGCAGCTCTAATAAAAACAGATGGTGTGTTAGAAGACTTCACACTTCAAATGATGCTTCAATTGTACATGTGTGGGCAATAGAAGAGATAAGAGATAAGAAAGAAAATACTTATTACAGACAAATTTAAATTTAAATTAACTCACTAAGGCTAACCTACCCTTGAAAAGATGAGGGGACAGACTCATCCAGGATTGTGTTGGGTTTTTTTAAGATTTGCTTTGTTTTTTTCAAACCAAGTTTACCACTTAGTAATAAAGAACATCGTATTTAGAATAACTGTACATAATTTTCATCATTGCCTTTGCCTGGTAATGAGCACTTCAAGGGAGATCTGACAGGAACTGAGTAGTTTGTTCCTAACTGAGAAGAAAATAAACAGAGCTATGTTCAGGCATAGTCTTCCCACCCAAAATGTCATAGAATCATAGAATCATAGAATGGCTAGAGTTGGAAAGGACCTTAAAGATCATCTAGTTCCAACCCCCCTGCCATGGGCAGGGACACCTCTCACTAGAGCAGGTTGCTCAAAGCCCCATCCAGCCTGGCCTTGAACACTTCCAGGGATGGGGCATCCACAACTTCCCTGGGCAACCTGTTCCAGTGCCTCACCACCCTCACTGTAAAGAATTTCTTCCTTATATCTAATCTAAATCTCTTCTCTTCCAATTTAAAACCATTGCCCCTTGTCCTGTCACCACTCTTCCTGACAAAGAGTCCCTCTTCAGCTCTTCTGTAGGCTCCCTTCAGGTATTGATAGGCTGTTATAAGGTCTCCCCGGAGCCTTCTCTTCTCCAGGCTGAACAACCCCAGCTCTTTGGGGTTGTTTGATAGTCTTGGGATTCAGGCAGTGTTCTCTTAGTGTGTTTCACAGCAAGTCAGTCTGAGGACCAGTAATGCCTCAGGTAATATCTAGCACCTATACTGCTAGGCTCCTAAAGAGAAATTCTTCTGACAAACTTAACTGGTACTTCTATTGCAGACTGCAGCTAGCAAATAAATAGCTGTTGTGTTCAGGAGTACAAGCATTGCTGTAGTGGAAAAGGTAGAAGGAAGGAAAAAAGTAAAAAGGATAATAAGAATAGAACACAGTTTTACTCAATTGCCATATTCAAACATTTGGAACCAAACAAGATAAAATGAAGAAAATAATATCGGGAAGGCAGAGGAACTGAGTGGGTCTTGACTTTCCCATCTATCCTTGATTGCCTTTTTAGGATAAAGGAAAGAGCTGAGACAGTCTGGGGTTTATTAAAATCCTCATTCAATTTTCCTTTGTTAATTAAGAAAAATCAAGGAAGAGATACACAGACTTTATTTGATTAGAAGTATTTATGCAACTTTGTGTCCTAACAGATTGCATTTCAAAGTCGTCCACAAAGTCATGAGTGCTTTAAAGTAGCTCTCTTCTGATCTTTTAGATTCAATTATTCAGACTTTTTTTTCTGGAGATGCTAACATCACATCACATGCAGAGTCTGTCTCATATTTGTCCAACACAGTTTATAAGGCAAGGCTTTAACATGGGACATTTAAGCAGTTGTGCTCTGCTTTTGTGCAGCAGCCAGACACTCAAGCTGTCATCTTCATTAACATCGATTCTCTTGTGCTCCTGAATCCCAACATCTTTTTCAGCAGTACATGCACCTCCCAGCGCTCTCCACAGATGAGCAACTTTTCATCAGATAAACAGGTAGATTAGTGCTTTCAGGACTAGATCCTTGCCAATATCCTCCATTCCCTTCCATCCCTTCTTCATGTTAAAATGTAAGTAGGTAACTCTTCCTCTGTGACCAAAGTGTCGCATAGAGAGACGTACATGCCCCACCAGTAAAGTATATGAGACTTCATAAAAGGTAAAAGATCTACTTTTTACAGTCTAAATATTAAAATCGTGCCCAGCACTTATGCCTGTTCCCTCATCTTCTTGCAACACCTCTTGTCACTATTATTAATTTTCCCATTACATTAATTTCTCCACATTTCATTGCTGATTTATGTCATACTCTTCAGCACCATTTATACCACTGTTGTGGTTTTAGGAGGTCCAGTAATTTAGGCTTCAATTTAGGCTTAGTAATTTAGGTAAATTTCTCCCTCTAATCAGACTTGCTAATTTGCAATAAACTGTATTGACACATTCAAAGTAACTTATTTCTATTTCTGTACAAGTATAGATTCAAAGCAGTAGATTTAAACTTTGACTTAAGTATAACTGAAGGCAGAATTTATCCTACACATATATTGGTTTAACATTCAAATTCCTCTATGATAACTATGGGACATTTTTTCTGTGCGAGGCACCTGTCTCAGGTACCTGTGGGATTATTAATACCGAGTAATTACTTTAGAATTGCAAAAGCCACAGTGCCTTTTTTCTGTTTCACCTTTACTAGATGAGTACGAGCCATGGGCTAACTTGGATATTATTAACCCTGTTCCTTTACTGTACAAAATGAAAAAGAAGAGGTGACAAAGCCTTGCACACCTTCCTGAGCCTGGCAACAAACTCTATGCTGAGCTCTTTCTAGTGTAAATTATCATAACTCTCTCTTTGTTTACTTAAACTTGCTGACATTTGTGCCTCCAGCTTTTAAATGTTCCAGAGGTGATTCTCAGAGCTGCAGTGTAGCTCAGCTTTTATCGGTGCACCTGGGTTAAAGTCAATTAGAGAGGAGATATTCAGCAGCTCTTCAAATCAGACCTATGTATTAGAGCCATTCAAGAGATGTATCCTTTTATCTGAAGGCTGGATTGAAATATAAATATTTCATTTTGGGTCATTTTTTCATTCTGGCAGGTATAGTTCCTTTTCCTTTTTGTTGAAAAGAAAACCCAGTCACTTGGGGTTCATGCAAAACATTTTGTTCAGTCTGAAACAGAATATTTTAGTTTGGCATACTTGAAATAAAAGGCAAAAGAAGCCACATTTTAGATAAGTAAAATGTATCCTGATGTTACATTTTTATCTAATAACCTAGTGCTCAGGGGAATTATGTAAAGGTATGAAATGCACAGGGTCAAGACCTTTCCTGTGTAGGGATCTGACCATTTACAGTGCAAAGAGGTTACTAAAGCAGTCTCAAATATTTTGGTATAGAGGTAGCTCTCCCTCAGTCTTTTTGTGTCAGACCCATGATATTCTGCACAGACTATTTAAATATTCATCGGGCAAGAGGAAAGCATAAAAATGACTATGTGGCCTGCTTTTTCAGGTGTTCTTCTGGGCAGGATACATTAATTCAAATCCCTGCTCTGAGTCAGCCAAAAATAGAACTGTGATTTCACAGTGTTCCAGCACCTCACTTGTGGGGAAGAGCGACTTTGAGTAACTGGATTTTATGGCAAATGCTTATAAGCTGTCTTCGCATTTCAGAATGCTCTGTCACTCTTATTTGGGACAATAACAATTCGGCAGATTTGTCTCTGAGCTGTGTTTCCCAGTGAAGGCCTGATTTGTTGACAATGTAATACCCAGCTATACTGGATATCTATCATAAAACACACATACTGACAAGAAACGGAGATCAGCCAATCAAGAAGCTACCTCCACTTACCAGACAACATCAGAACTTAACACTAAAGTGTTTATCATTCTAGTCAATTAGTACTCTAGTTTTGTTTTTCTTTTTTCCCTTTACTTGATACTTTAAAGAAATGTCAGGAAAAAAGAGTTCTCATGATCACATCCAACTCTGATTCCATTTCAAAGGAAGAGGTTATTCCAAAACTATCTGAAGAGAAGGTCTGAAGTAATGTTTGAAGAACACATCTTTAAGTAAACTCCCAAGGCATGTATTTTTTGGCAGTCTGACTAATGTTTCTACACAATTCAAGGAAATTGTCTGCATTTGTTTTTGGGCTGCACCTAGTGTGAGAGATAGGTTGCTACAGTGGATCTCATGCTGTAATCTCTGGGACAATGAAAATATGCTAAGGAGGCTGATGGAAAAAAGCAACTTTGAAACATCTGTACTAAAAGCACCAGAAAGTGAGGGAAGACAACAATACCCGGCAGATATTCTGCTTTATGAGGCCTTGGTGGTCTTCATCAGAAGGACTGTTACAGAGCCGTGTAGCCTTCTCAAGTCAAGCCTTCCTGGTAACCACAAGAAAGAACGAGTACCGCCCTTGGGGCAATTAACTTTCTGGCTGAGCAGTTGTGAGGAAGACTAAGGCCTCTGACAAGAAGTTGTTAATATAGTCTGGTAAGAATGGCAAAGGACTGTTACACAGTCCTTAGGTACCCTACTTCCTTAGCCATCATCAGCTGCCGTGTGGGAGAGGACACGCAGATGAGGATGTTCATCTCCACTCTGCCAGAGGACCACATTGCTGCTCTTTTCTTTTCTTTTTTTTTTTTTTTTTCTTTTTTTTTTTTTTAAAAAAACTTTTCATATTATCCCTTTTGCCATTCTTTCTTCCCTTCCTCGCTCCCTCACTCCCTCCATTTCTCTCTCATTTTTTCCTCTCTTTCTCCTCTTTGTAACTTTCACCATTAACAGTCCATGTGTGCCATCAGCTATGAGCCTGGCTAATAGATCTCTATGCAGGTGGATCTGTCCCAGCATCCTTTATGCAACATGACCTATGATTAGGATGGTAAAAGTGGCAAAGAGGTAGAATATGGTAGATGAGAGATACTAAAAAGAATTTTGAAGAGCAACAGAGAAAAAGCTGGAGAGAGAGTATCAGACAATGGAAAAATGAACTTTCAGATAAGAAGATTCTGAAATCAAAAACAAAGAAAATAAAGTCTGAAAAGATATTCCAGAGGTAAAGGCAGTATTAGAAATCCTGATATTGCGAAGACAACAGCAAAAGGTAAAAAGTACTAATGCCCAACTCTTTCCCTTAAAAATGTATTTGATTATTTTTATTACCATCCGTGTACACTGGTCTTTTTTGACAAATTTATTAAATGAAGCCTGAAGAAAGGGTCTGGTACTTATCTATTTGATTGTCCGTATAAAAATGTCTATTGATGATCTTCCTTTTGCTACCTAAATTTCAATTCTTTTGCCATCCATCTGAATGATTGTATATAAAGAAGAAATAAAGCAAGCTTGATATTTTGTGTTTCATTTTCTATTTGCAGGTTTCAGATTTGAGACTAAGGCTCAAAGTCTGAAAGAAGGATAGCACAGATTTTCTATTTTCCTATTCATAAGCAGAAGAAATGGGTATTTCTGAAGCACATGAAGCAAATAAAAGTCTTTATTATTATTATTCATAACCAAAATTCTGGTCTATTTTTATTCTTACTGTAGCTTTTATGGAAAGCTATGCATCTGAGTCAGCAGCTCAAAGCAAAACTCATTTCCAATTCATGACATCTCTTTTTCCTCCAATTACTTAGCTTCATTTCCTTCTCGTTTCATTTTTTTCCCTTTTGACTTTCACTCACTCAGATGAAATTTCTACACAGTGCAATTCTCCATTTGAGAGAGAGATATCATATACTTGAGTAGGCTTTAGTTTAACTAGGCTTTCTTCTTTGTTTTTTTAAACTACCATAATTACATGGCCTTGACATATGGTGCTAGAGTGTAGGAAGGAGAAAGACTGTATGGGAAGAATGCCCATTTGTGCATTTTATTATGGCTGTTGCGGTCATATCTTCAAAGTGTCATTTTTCACTCTTCCTTGCCGTACTGTTGTGCTGATGGCCTGTCAGGTTTCTAAATTTATCTCTTTCACATTTTTGCACTCTTAGGTTTTCCTCAAAGCTTGATTCTATTTATTCTAGCTCCTCTACTTCTCTTTCTTTTCCATACCGTATATCATTTTTTCTGCTCTACTGTATCATCAAATGTGATTGCCAAAACTTGAGTTATTTTCAGTAATATTAGGGTGCAAGGAGATGTCAGACATACGATTTTGTGTGCACTTCCTCTTTAAAACTCAAGGTACTCAGTGTTCTTGAATACTAAGGATTTCCAGAGAGGATCCTATAAAACATCTGACAGAAGTGCTAAGATATTCATTAAAAATTCATCCCAATCTGTAAATATATTTCTAATCACTGCCTTTGCAGTGGATTTTCTTGGCACCTGTCCTGTACTTGCCTAGAAACACATTGGCACTTTTAAGGGCTCCAATGCAGCAAGATTTTCAGTATATGAGACACAGGTCAGTGAATCATCCACCCACAGCAGTACAGAGGAAAAAGACCCTCATCCAGGTCTATGGGGAGGAAGATATTTTTTCCTTATTTTCCAAAACAAGTGTCTTAATGATGCCAGAGCAAAGGACTCTCACTTACACATATGGGAAATCGCTAACTGAGCTTGCTTATGGTCCCCCACCGTACTTGATGCCTGGGCATTGTTGCAGCCTCCAAGACCTATGATACCACAGAGCTCCAGCAGATTGGTAGAAATTGAAATGTATTTTGTTTACTCACAAGGGAAGGACAGAAAAAAAGAGTGTCCTGACTGTTGTATATACTATTTTCCACAATAACTGTGCTTGGTTTTTTAAAGACTACTTTGCAGAAAGAGAAATGGCAGGTATAGCACTAAGTCTACTATTAAAAATCATGTGCTCAATGCACTAGAGTGCTTATTCAAAAGTAGCTCATACGCAGAAGAATATACCCCCTGCAGCATCGCCAAGGTCAGTGAGAGTTAAGATGATCTGAACAAATGTTGATTCTGCAACTGAAAGCTTAACATTAAACATCAAGTATTTCTGAAGTTTCCCTTGAATTCGAGCAAGTCAGAGCATTGCAACTTATTTCTCTTAGCAGGTTGCTTCTCTCTAGTGACATCCAGACATTATTTAATATTATCTGACTGACAACTGTATAGAACTGTAGTGTCTCTGGGTCAGTTTCTTTAGTGAAATGAAGACAGCATTCTCAATTTACCTTAATTGATGACATGATCAAATATCCTGAAGTACAATTCTTATTGCAAAACGGATATGCCAAACAGAGAGTGTCCGGCTGCTCAGAGGGGAACACTTTCCAAATAGAGGGTGCCCAAAACACTGACAAAAGTTCTCATTTGTAATTCAGACAGGATTAACTAGCAGCAGACAGGATTATCTGGCAGATTTGGAGAACTCTTTTTTGTGGGTCTTTTGATTTGCAGACAGAAAAAGCAAGCATCTAACCCCAAAATAGCCCCAAAGAATAATATACCCAATAATAAACCCAAAGGTAATAAAAATTTATTTGAGCTTTATTTATCAAGATGTAAGTAATCACACAGTAAGGAGCAAGGAGAAGCTAAGTGCAATTTTAGCATCAGTACAGTATATTAATGCATGCTCATTCGGAGTGGTTCCATACTCCATTTTTGATCAAAGAAGACTTTCTTTGTATTCAGTTGTTATGGAGATGACTTAAGTGAAAAACATCTGAAACTTTCTCAGTGAATCTATGGAATAAATACATTCTCTCTGACCACAGTCATACCTGTGTTGACTCAGCAGGGTTAAAAAGAATAAAACTAAAAACACCTTTATGTTGATCAGCAGCTCCAAATCCCTAGAGGGAGCAAAGCTGAGTTAGGCAGTGCTATTTTTACATAGCCATTTTTCACAGAAGTACAGCAGTCCAAATATAAAGATGATGCAGTCCCAGCAATGTGAAGAGTGAACAATTAAAATCACCAGAACTCTTTGAGCGTGGCTTTGCCTGGGTAAGAAGCAAGCGTGTATCCAGAAACAAGTGGAAAATCTGCATCCAAAGGAATGGTGCTTCCAGCAGGAGGAGAAGGTGCCCAGAGAGAGACAAACTGACGCTCTCCCTGCACTCTAGGTGCGGGACTCCCATTAATAGTTAACGGCAACAATACACAGGGAACAAGGTGAGAACAACTCCTTATACAAGAGTTCAAGAAAGCAATTAAATCTGAATTCCCAAAGAACGTTTTTGGCAAGCTTGCAATTAGTTCAGATGTGAATATCCTCCTTCCCCAGTGTGTTTACACATACAAACAGGCACACAGCAGAGGCAATGACTGCGGCCCTAATTCTGTAAGAGTTCATCTATCAAGACTGAGGTATTTATATCTTCCTTGCACACCTGTACACAGTGCTCTGTAAATGGTTCTGAAAATACCATATTCCGTATGTTTTATTATACATATGTTACTGTATTTAATACAGAGATCCATTATCCTGAGGATAAAGTGGCTTCCGTCATCTGGATATGTTTATTTTTGAAAGCTTTTAGCACTTTCATGGCTGCATGACAAGTTTAGACTATTACAGTATATCCTAAGTATAAACTGAGATTTGGAATCAAAGTACAGCTTCATTTAGTCAGTATTTGCTGCTCGTTAATCTTTTTTTTTTTTTTCTTGAAAATGCCCACCAACTATTTAACAACCCACAGTGCATTGTAATGTCATATATAAACTTGTCTTGTGGTTATAATAAATAACATTTCTCAAGATCACATGGAGTGTCTCCGTATTCTTCAACTGTGTGGTCAAAACGGAGCTGTAAACGTTTCAGTAGTCCATGTTGAACAAAGTGCTGGTATTATTTATACCATTTTGTGGGTCAGCTCACCAATTACTACAGTTGTATGTATGTATATATGTATGTTTATATACGAATACATATACATAAATAAAGGCAGGCAAAGACAACTAATGCTGGTGCATGCCAAAAAAAAACTCTACCCATAAAGGACCACCCATAAAACACTGACTATAATTTAAGTGCCTGACTTCAATTTGGATTCCTATTTTCCTTAACACTGTTTTGATGAGTTTGTAACCTCTGTTACTTACAAAGTCTCAGAACAAGTCACAACTCACTGGTAATTCAGTATATTCCTTGTATAGGGAATATATCAAGAAGAAAGAGTTATATGAACTAATTTTGCTACCAGTAAGACAAAAGCATTTCATCCCATTTTTCCACTCAAAATGTTGACCTTCCTTACCGAGAGATTTTGGTCAAAATCTGTCCTGCTTTCAAAACTAAAGAGGCCTATAGTTCTGTGATCCAGAGAGCCAGGAGACAAGCAGATATCTTTTTAGAGTAGTATCATGACTGGAAAGTCTACATTTACACAGAGAAATGTCTGTTTTCTATAGCAGCAGCAGAATCTGCATGCAGTAATAGTAGCTGGATTGCAGAAAGGAATGATCTCTTTCTTCCCAGCTCATGTGGCTTTCTCCGCAGCTTGTATGACCATGTAGTCTGTAAGATTGCGTATAAAAGCTTGCTCCAATGGATACAAATAAGGATAACAGGACCTAAAACCAGGATTGAATTGCATTGGAAATTAATGTGGTAACATGCATGCTTCATAGCTATCAAGAAGATGATAACTATGACTCTTTGACTTGATGTACGACACAAAAGCAAATACTAGAAGATTACATTCATGCATAAAATGAAAACGCTGCTTTCATTAATTCACTCTCTACATGCTTACATTAGGTTATACAAAACAGTTTGAAGTTTAAAATTGCCTTTTCTTAAGAAGTATGCTGGAGAAGAATAAGGCAAATTACACTTGATTTAGGTACACTGCAATTAGAAATGTGTGAATATAATTTTTAATATTGGTAAAAACAGTGTAAATCTATTAAAATGTAGTACATGCATTATGCATTTTTCTGGTTTTCTGTCATACAAAAAACAATTTTCCATAAAATAACATAATATGCTTCAAAAGTACTGTGCTTTTGTTTATGATTGAACAACAAGAAATCTGGGGAAAAAAAAAAATAGCAGCTTTTTCTTACATTTTACTAAGTTTCACAAAACCCTCAAATTTCAGAATAAAAATTAATATCCAGAAAATCAACCTGTGTTCTCTGAGCTTAAAAAGCTTAAAAATAAATATTCAGTTTTCTCCAGTAGTTCACTGAGCCTTGTCCAGGTTCAGCTGGTAATGAAATATTGCCATGACAGAGAAGTTAAAGGGAATATAATTATGAAGAATTTGGTAAATATGAGCGGAAAACCGGCAACAACTTCCATGATTACTGATATATTTACCTTTCTTTTTACTATTCCTTTGTCTTCTCATGATTTCTATTTGTTTCCCTTGAATATTCAACAGTAATGTTTGTTGGCAATACTATTTATTTAAAAATATGTGTATAGATAATTATACAATATTGAAACTGAACTGTGAGATACAACTGGAATATGATACTGAAAACTTCATTCTACAAATTACAAGGAGTTGTAAATAGAAAGCAAATGCAGCCTTACCCCATTGTACCAAAAACCAAGACAAGCAACAATGTCACTCATCAAAGGCAATATCTGCTAAAATAAGAGTTAAAAACATTTTTTGCTCTGATTTGCTGTTTGAAGTAGGAAAGAGCTCTAGTGAACCAGGAGTGGGGTAGTTGGGCTGAGGCAGATTATCCTAAACTTCAACAGCCTTCCAACCCAGGAGTTAGGTGTAAATTACTTGCACTTTGCAGAGTATGGAGAGGGTCTCTTCCAACCTGGATGATTCTATGATTCTATGATTCTATTCTATTTGCATAAATACCATGAGCTTTTAATGTTTGGGAAGGTTTCCCACAGTAAAAGAAACTGCTTCCTTATGTTAAAGAAATAAGGTACAAGCTCTAACTATGCTGGCACCAATGTTTAATTACATTCTCTTCACTAGAAAATACCAGCAGAGTTCACTAGGTCTTGTCTCAGGGATGAGGAAGGGGAAATACATTCACAATACATAGTCTTGTAAAACATGAAGATGACATCAAGAGAGCAATCAAGATTATATGGATGCTATTTATAACTAAAAGGAGAGCATGCATGGACAAGAGATATATTGAAACCATTGAGCTTGGAGCATTTGTAGGGTACCCTAGAAATGTGTGAAAGGCATGCTTTTGCCTTCAATAGAAGAGAAAGTATTGGAAAATTGTGAATTGTCTCAATATAAATAACAAAGGTCATTGCTTTTTAAGAGGTCACCACAGACAAACCTTAAATTCTTCTGAAGTCTTTCCTCTGGACCATAAGCTAAAATAATAAACTCAGAGTATTCCTACAAGTCTCATTTGTATGTTTGTGTCATTAGCTGTGGCACGCGAGGTGTCCCAGGGCTATTCAAAGTAATAATTGTTCTGTCACTTTATAATGTAGCAGCCAAACAGCAGCATACACAGCCTAGGATCAGTCAGTGGTGAGCACTTACATGACTTACTACACATATAACAAGATACTTAAACATTCAGTTGTCTGTCAGCCTGTGCAAAGAGCAATTCTACATGGAGAGAGAAAATACCCTTTGTTTCCATTTGAACATGCGTTATTACTGCTGTCCGTTTAAGTGCTCATAGTTGAACACCTGTTTTTTTCTGGTCAGAAAAGCAAAAAAAATAGTGTAGTTTTAAAGAATTTATTACATTGGACCTGCTTCAGAGATGGAAGGAGGAAAATAATCAATTCTTCTGGTACTTAGGAGCAATTAATATTCAGCTCTTGCCTGATCTGGCATTGAATTTGTCTTGGATTACTTGGAAAATTGTCTTCTTCATAATCTTTTTGTTATGGGCCTGTAAAGCAATCCTAATGATCTGGACAAGCCCTGAAGCACCTCTAAGGCTTTATGGAAAAATTAATTGAGGATTCACTGCCCTTGGAATTTGCTACAAGTGGAACTTAATAGCTCAGGCAAATTCTCTCCCATATGTTAATAAAGTACTGTGGCACTGTGGTGCTTCTGTCTTGGCTTCTCCTCAGTTATTATTCCTGTGTCATCTCAATTAGCTGCTACAGGATCTTATTAATGTAATTCCCACCTAATCCCCTTTCCCTTTTTCCCTTTCCTGTGTCGGCAACATTATGATACTTATTCTTTTACTGTGTACACTTGTTTGTTCCGTGTATTTCAGCACACCTTCTAATGGCCACTTCCCATTCTATTCTACTCAGCACAACATGCTAACGCTAAATCCATAATTTCCTAGAGATCCTTCCTAGAACTGCTATGGTTGGTTTGCTCTCCCTCTCTTCTTCCCCATCTGTCTCGTACATAAAAAAAAATAAAAAATAATAATAAAAAAAATCCTAGTATTTCCAGTTTTAAATAATCTAGAAACATATATTAGGAGTCAGGAAGCTCTGGTGGCTTTTGCCACCGCCTTGCTGTATGATCCATTTATTGGCCTTGTCTCCCAGGTCCATAGCTTGGGACAAGAAAGGATGAAGCCATTGTGTCCTATTGAGCCACCAGCAGCTGAGTTCCACTGAGTGACCACTTACTCGCTTCTAGTCCATGGCAGGAGGAAAGTTATAAAAGCATGAAATCTCATGCAAGCGTGAGCTGTCTCCATGGTCCTGTGCAAGAGCATAATGCAAATATACATATACTTATCTTTATACGGATAATATTCTTTACCCCACCTACTTGCTAAGGGTACTGCTTGCTCCTTCTATTACAGCTTAACCTGTAGTTTGGAAATAATATGAGTATACATATGCACCCACATTGCTCTCACTGCACTTCCAGCCCACGTGCAGGCAGTTAGAGCATCGTTCATGTTGGGACACACGCAGAAACTCACCTTGCAGGGGGCAGTCACCACTTGTGCTTACGTCCTGCAGGACAAAGAACCAACACTGTAGGGAGGAACTGGGTATTTTTATCCTCTCCTCCCCGCTTCCTCCCCAGTATGCCATCTAACTTAGGTAGACCTCAAACCAGGGTAAACAGAAAATTCCACTTTATTATCAGAAACAGCAGTGAATTATGTTTAACATGTTTGTTAAATTAGACAATCCTTTGTGACATTACTGAAGTCTAAAATGCCTGAAGGGCAGTTCAAATACTGTTAGTACAGTCTAAACTGAAACATGTTTTCTATAGAAAGAAGCCATTTCTCTTAAAGAGAAAAACCTCTACATTTTCTTAAAAGAAACAAGCTTATTTTGCTGTGTCTAATGCAGTATGTCTTTAAGAACCTTCTCAGTATTGAGGCTATAACATTTTATTTCCACAGGGAAGTTGAAGCACTTGTTTAAAGTAAGCATTTTGAGAGAGACAGAAACAAGACCATTATTTTTCTTCTTGATCCTGCATTTACTATCAAACAAAATGTTTACTCCTGTGAATAGTCCTACGAATTTTACATTTCTACCACTTTCATATGAATTTTCTTCACCTTTTTTTTTTTTTTTGAAATAAGAATTAATTTCAGTGGGACCACTGGCACCACTAACCAGTACATTTATCATCAAATCTTTGCAAGATAGTCCATAAGCAAAAGTTTGATACCTGGTACCATTGAAATATCCAATAAATTGTATTAAGAGTTATAAAAATCGGTTGCTTATTGAATTTGTATTAGATTTTGGCTGTAGCACAATAATAGCAAAATAGAGGTGTGCTTGACTTTCCTGGAATAAAAATATTTACCTCAGGGAAAGGATTCTGATATTTAAGTTCCTACTGTTCATCCTGGAATTTGGTTCAGCATGCCTCTTCATGAATAACATTTTTGTATTTCTTGATGTTGTCATGACAATCCATATTTGGACTCCAAACCTATTCTCTCAAGTCCTCTACCTTGCTCTGGTCTTTTCACTGATCTCCTCTTTTTTTTCCCTCCCTTTTTAAAATTGTTTTTCTTGCATTTTCATTTTGCTTCATACAAAAGAAAAAAAAAAAAAAAACAATAGCAATTATTGTCTGAAATTACTGCCTAAAAAGGCAACAGCGATTACAAAAAAGGTAGTGTCTTGAAAAATGAGAACTTTAGACACTTACATTTTGGCTCAGGATTTCTGCCTGAATACAGGCTGTGAGATTTGTCCCAGTTAAAACTTTATTTTAGTATCTTCAGCTACAACATGTAGGAAAGATGTTAGTTACTGCACATATCTTCCTAGACAAGAAGAAGCTTCTGGTACATTTTTGCGACATCTTTACATTTTCTTGAATGGCCAAAAGGCAATGACTATGGTCTGATCTTTAAAAACAAGCAGTGCACCAATCACAGTAAATAGTTACCCTTTCCAGTTGAAAGGTAAACCTTGGCAGGGAAGCTAACACCTATGAACATAACTTTGGTATATAGATCTGCGAGGCTAATAATTGCAAGATGCGATCAAGATTCTGAAATTATTTAATGCTGCCTTCTTTTTTCCTAAAAGCAATCTAGGATTCCACTTTTAATATAATGCCAAATAACCGCTAAATATTTCTTTAAAATATCCTAAACTATCCAGAAAAATATATCAAATTTTAACAAAAAAATCTTTAAAATTCCAAAGTCTTATCAAATTTAACTCAGGAACACTGATAGAATCAACAAATAGTGGCAAATTCAAAGGCTTTGTTGAACACTAAGAAATGAAGTAGCCCAGGAAATATCTTGTCAAAATGTTTTATGGGCTAGTTGTTTTTTAGCGTAGTCATTATAGAAGGAATCCTCGAATGAAAACTCTTTTTACGAGAAAGATTTTTAGGTTTCTGTAATTAGAAAACAATGCTCCCGGTTCTACTCTGCTGAGCCAGAAAAAAAAAGGAAAAAAAAAAAAAAAAGAAAAAAAAAGACAAGAAAGAAGATCTCAATATTAAATAACAGAGAAATAATGGTGACCAATGAGACAGAGAGTATATAGTCATTAAGCAGAAACTATGATCATAATAAGATTCTTTCCAAAGATAATTTTGAAAAAACTTACAGCATACAGATTTCTCATCCCCTTCCCTTCCCCTGCACAAAAAGACCCACAAAAAAGAATCCTTTCTTTCTCATGATAAAGTCAAAATACACTGTATTTTGAATGACAACATTTGAAATCCTCAGATGCTCTAAGTACTGCCTACTGTAGGGGTTTAAACAAAATGCCTAAGGCAAATCAATATTCTCCTGCCTTATTCTGTCATACTTAGGCCTTTTGTGATTTGGCAAAGTTTAATATTGCTGTATCTGAGCCAGCGGTGAAACCTCTGAGACTCTATATGGCTAAGAGGCTCCCACACATGTGATTGCCTGCACTTAAAAACAAAACTTAAAAAAAATCATAACACAATTCACAAAACGTTTTGTTCTCAGGCTTAAACTGAATAAGAAATCCACATGCCCTAATTTATTATGAAGAAGACCTCAGGAAGCATTTGAAAGTATAGCTCTCCGGCTGTAAACATCCATTCCGAATTTAACCGCAGGTATGTCCACTTTCATATGTTCTGTCAATACATGCATTATTGATTGCATTCATTACTAAGCGATGGCTCATATCTTCAGCACAAGATAGATCCCTTAAAATTTTCATGAAACACAAATATTTCAGCTGCTGCTTTGGAGAAAAATGTGACTAGACCATTTTAACCATCTCTATCTCTAGTTTAACAACTTGATTTGGATTATTTTTTTTCTCTTGAAAATAAGAGAAAGGAGAAGGATAAAGGCTCCCTAATAGGGGCTGCCAAGAGAATCAACTCTCCTACTCCACTAGGTATGAAAGTTAAATAATGAGCCACCAAGCTGGTGAGGGGTCTGGAGAACAAGTCATATGAGGAGAGGCTGAGGGAACTGGGCATGTTTAGTTTGGAGAAGAGGAGGCTGAGGGGAGACCTCATTGCCCTCTACAACTACCTGAAAGGAAACTGTAGAGAGGCGGGGGTTGGCCTCTTCTCCCAAGGGAATAACGACAGGACCAGAGGAAATGGTCTGAAGTTGCGGCAGGGGAGGTTTAGATTAGATATTAGGAAGAATTACTTTACTGAGAGAGTGGTCAAGCACTGGAACAGCCTGCCCAGGGAGGTGGTGGAGTCACCATCCCTGGAGGTATTTAAGAAACGTGTAGACGTGGCTCTTCAGGGCATGCTCTAGTGCCCGGGATTGTTGGTTTGTGGTGGGGTGTTGTGTGTGGGGTTTAGTTGATGGATGCTGCTTGCTTTTTTTTTTTTTTTTTTTTTTTTTTTTTGGGGGGGGTGTTGTTGTTTGTTTGGTTTTGTGTTGTGTTTTTTTGTTTGTTTGTGTGTTTTTGTGTTTTGTTTGTTTTTTTTTTTTTTTTAATGTGGTTGGACTCGATGATCTCAAAGGTCCCTTCCAACCACTAAGATTCTGTGATTCTGTGTAAATTCCTCTTTAACTCTCTGCCCTTCAGTTTGCTTCTGTGCATATCTGCCTCTGTGCACTTGGGGAAGGCATCTGACATCTCCAGGGTCAATAATAATGTTGCCAGATAGCAATGTTGTTCCTGGGACAGGTTGTCACAGACCAACAGCCTGTAACAACAGGCTGAGGCACTTACGGTGAATAACAGCAAAAGCAGGCAGTTACTTTCCGACTGAGACAGACTGTTGCTCTGTTTGCCTAAGGGATTTTCCCACTGGTAGGGAAATCTCTGACCATTAGATGCCCAATTACAGCAACTAACAGAGAAGTAGAGCATGTCTGTCTTCAGTGGGGTCAAGGGAGACTGTGAAGGAAAATAAATCAGCTTCTGCTTCACAGCACATAAAGTTCCTGGAATCCTGGTCACAAGGGCCAACAGAGAGAGGGAATGGGCTTGAGCGTGAGTCAGATATTAAGGAAGAGCTGAGCTGCAGAGATGTTGGTAAAGGAGGTTCAGCCAAGACTTCTGTAAAACTCGGCCAGCAGGGCTTGAAGAAAGCAAGCAAGCAACAAAGACATATTTTGTCTTCTCATGTGTAGCTGAAGCTGGACCTGGAAGTTGGCTTTTGTCAATCACAACTTAGGCTGGCAGGACTCAGTAACACAATGAGCTAAAGAAAATTGGTTCCTAGCTACAGCCAGTTTGAATTAGCATAGATCCAGAGAAAAAACTGTTGGCCCTGATCACAGGAACCATGATTAATTTGGGAGGATTCGTTTCCTGCAGCAACCCAGGTGGAAGTTGTTCTACCCTAGAAACAGACTTCCATACTCCAACAGTCAAGAATTTGTGACAACTCTTTACAGATAACATTAAACCACTTTTTAGATCATTCCATTACATATTTCAAGAAGAATACTTTGATCTTTTTCCACAGAGATTCTACTGAATGGGAAAAACTGAACAGAAAAACATCCATGAAAAGATATATCCTAGATAGAAAAGAGATGGAGAGGGTATTAATATTTAAGGCATCTTATGCTGTTCCATATATCTATGGGGGAGTTTTGTACAAAGAAAGGGAGATAAAAAAACAGGAATTACTGGCTCTATCAATGTTTTGTTGTACACAGACACCAGAGATCCTGATGGAGCTGGTAGTGATTCCTTATTTCCATCTCTCTCATCTGTTCAAGTCCAAATGAAACTCCCACTCCAAAGGCAGAACTTGGGCAAGTACAGACACGTTTTTTCAATATAGCTGTCTCACTGTTGACCTGAAGTTTTTATGATTTATTATAGACTTTCCAACAGCTGGTTTAATTGCCTTCTTCCACTTACTCCTCTCCTTACAGAACCTTAGTTAGACAAGAGATGCAGAAGAATTAATCATACATTGTTTTAAATAACACACAAACATGGAACAAGATCTGCCTTTATTTGCTCCAACTGCACATCACGCTCACCTTCAGAGTATACTTCTCAACAAAACAAATCTAACAAAATGTATTAGCAGGGGCAAAAGAGCTTGAGATGCTTCAAAGCTCTGGAGTTTTGTGGGCATCATAGACAGGAACATGCATGTTCTTGTTTTCCTGAAACACTGGGGCAAGTTCAAGCCAGTCCTTAAAATCCTTAAAAATGCATTGTACAGATAGCACTTTCTTCTTGTTTCACCTCTCACTCACAGTATTTCAATATTTTTTTCTGTGTTCCTCTATACATTCCTTAAAAAAAAAAAAAGAATTAAAAAAGAAAGAAGAAAAACTAAAAAACAACAGGGAGAAAACTTTTCTTTAGTTGCAGGAACATACACTTCCTACTGAGAAAAAAATTAAGATTCTTGAGTCACACATGGTTGTTGTGGTTTCTGCTGCAGCTGTTTGTCCCTTTCCTGTCTCAGATATGTCTGTTCTCTGTTTAGGTGTGCTGCAGTCTCCTAACCTCAGGGGTCTTCAGCCTGGCATAGCAAGAAAAGATGAAATTGGTGCCAGGTTTGCCTTCATAAACCTGACTATAAACTACTGGTCTCCAGTAACTCCTGCAAAAACACAACATCTTAACCATGCTTGCGCTGAGGTGGGGAACCTCCAAAGTTTGAATGAGTTCCCTAGAGAGGGTCAAGAGGTACTGCTGCTGTACAAGGTTACCCATGCCCTCTTATGGACCAGACTCCTTTATCATACCAACCATTACACCATACACTACTTATCAGGCATCACACATCCATCTGGATTTCAGGGAGAACTAAGAGAATTACAAGGTTACACACACACACACACACACAATAGTGCATTGTGACACATTTTCTCAACCTTTACAAACACAAACAGTGACAAAAGCAAATCTCTACCTAGAATAATGACCTTTCTGATGTCAAAATTAAAACCACCCTGAAGTGTTGGTTTACCTTATTATTATATTAATTGCATCTAAGATAAAGGAAAACCTTGAGTGGTTAAAACATGAAGAGTCACATTCAGAATTCAACTGTACTATTTGAAATTTTCTCCCAGATCCATAAATCAAATCTTTATATTTCAATCTTTATATCAATCTTCAATTTTTAATATATTTTCAAAACCCAAAGGAAGGAATAAACATGCTAGATAATACTCTTGCTCAAATAAGCTCTTTGGCTAGATAACATCATTTTTAGTCACTGTTGGAGTAGTAAAAGAGTGCCAGATGTAAAAGAAAAGTAGTTGCTCTGAAAAAGTAAAGCAATGAAAGGAAAGAATGTGAAGAAGTTAAGCTATGGAGATATGAAGCTAACTCTGTGCAAGCAGTGGAATATTTTTCTCTAGCAATTCTGTCAAAACAGAACTAGATTTATGAAGATTAAAATCTTACAGTTTTAAAGTTTTTTCTAAACTGCGTTTCTACTTCCTGAGATAAACGCCAGTCACTTTGTATGTTCCCAGCTATAGCTTCCCAGGCTACCTTTGAAAACAGTGCCCTTTGTAGACAGGGCAGGACTGAACCCTGTATCCTTTGTGGATCAAGAAAATAATCCCATCTATTTCTATAAGTTACAAATATGGCCATAATTCTAATTTTTTTCCATATTTGTTAGCCCTTATTGCACATGACATTTCACTTGGCATTACATTTTCGTTCACAGACTCTACCCAAAAATACGCAAAGGAATCCCAGACTTGTCAGGATGGAAAAAGAGATTCATACTGCACCAATTTTTTAATTCCTCCTTTTTCCAAGCTCAGTGTTTGAGATTATTTCATCATCATTTTTATTCATGTCTGGAACTAACACCCTTTTATTGTTGAATAATGGTTCCTCATCCAAACTGTTCTTACCTGCAGTACTGCATCCAGCTCTGGAGCCCTCAGCACAGGAAGAACATGGACCTGATGGATCGGGTCCAGAGGAGGGCCACGAAGATGATCAGAGTGCTGGAGTACCTCTCCTGTGAGGACAGGTTGAGAGAGTTGGGGTTGTTCAGCCTGGAGAAGAGAAGGCTCCATGGAGACCTTATTGCAGCCTTTCAGTACTTAAAGGGGACCTACAGAAAAGATGGGGACCAACTTTTTAACAGGGTCTGTTGCAATAGGACAAGAGATTTTAAACTAAAAGAAGGAAGATTTAGAGTAGATATAAGGAAGAAATTTTTTTACAATGCGTTGGCACAGGTTACCCAGAGAGGTGGTAGATGCCCCATCCCTGGGGACATTCAAGGTCAGGTTGGACGGGGCTCTGAGCAACCTGATCTAGTTGAAAATGTTCCTGCACATTGCAGGAGGGTTGGACTATACCTTTAAAGGTTCCTTCCAACCCAAATTATTCTATGATTCTATGATTTTCCACTGAATTGTAAGAACATGCATGGGACTCTGTTTTTGTATTTTGGATTTGTGATGAAAACAGTGTTGATAACAGAGGGGTAGTTACTGCCGAGCAGTGCTTGCACAGCATCAAGGCCTTTTTTGCTTCTCACTGCCCCACCAGCAAGTAGACTGAAGTGCAAAAAAAGTTGGGAGAGGACACAGCTGGGACAGCTGACCCCAAAGGACCAAAGGGATATTCCATACCATATGACGTCATGCTCAGCAATCAAAGCTGGAGGAAGAAGAAGGAAGAAGGGGAGGATGTTCAGAGTTAAGGTGTTTGTCTTCCCAAGTAACTGTGAGGCATGATGAAGCCCTGCTTTCCTGGATCTCTGCCTGCTAACGGGAGGTAGTGAATGAATTCCTTATTTTGTTTTGCTTGTGCACGCAGCTTTTGCTTTACCTGTTAAACCATCTTTATCTCAAGCCATGAGTTTTCTCACTTTTACCCTTCTGATTCTCCTCCCTGTCCCAGTGAGGGAGAGTGAGTGAGCGGATGTGGGAGGCTTAGATGCCTATCAGGGTTAAACCATGACAGAGATACTTTCCATAGCTGAATTCAGCAGTTACTTATGGAGCCATCTCCAAAGCCACATTTTTCACAAGAACATACAGTCTTGCTCTACAGCTGATAAAACAGATGTTCTTCAGATCAAGTACTGTACAGGTATGTAGAAACACATCAAGCCGTGGAAAACTATTCTGATATTCATTACCAAAATCTGAGAAACAGAACACAAGAAACAACATTCATTTAAAATATTTTAGAATAACAATAGTAAAGAGATTTATTTCTCGCCAACGTTTTACCCAGCATAATGTTATTTCCTAAATATACTGTTTTCTTGGGAAAATTCTTTCTTACTTTCTCTGGTTTTGAATATTCTTTCTATTGCTCATGTATGAAAGATAATGTAGTTATGGTATAACCTCTGCCTTCTCTATGAGCTTCATTTCTTTCCTTTCTCAGTTCTTTACATTTTTCCTAATCTGTCTCTAAGTCTGGACATCATACTACATCTGGCATGTACTTCCATCTCTTCTTTCGGATACCACCTTTAAAAAGAGACTCCTCACTTTTCTGAAAGTGCTTAAAATGTTGATCCACCCCAGTAAATATGCTGTCTCCAGCCAGAAGTGTTTTTTATTAAAATGTTTACATTTAAATTAGAACCATCTTTTGGTTGCTATCTCTAAGTCCCAATCCTGTCTACCACATCATGGAATTAAGTTACGAAGAGTCTATGTATTTTCATCTTTTATACCGCTGAGTCACTCTAGTATGAAAATAAGACATGTCAATAAGCTTAAATTAAATTAATTCTATTCAAATAGATCTCTGCAGGGCTGGAAATGGATACACTTAGCAGGAAAAGTGGAAGTCCACAGGATAAATAACAGGGGAGTCGTCTGTCTTCAATCTGATTTTGAACCAAACAGGTAAAGAGGACATACAGCCTCTAGTAGCTCTTTCCCTCTTGTACAAATGAATCAATGACCCTGACAGCCTCATTCTACCAGGCACCCCAATGTCTCATACACTCAGCTCTGGTTTGCAAACTATCCAAGGGGAAGCTGAAAGCTACATCCACCTCCTGGACTTTGTTGGATCAAACCCAGCAAATTCAGCATCTTCAAGCAATTCCTGAAACATTAAGTCTATTTTGGAAAATGTTTGAAAGGGGTCCAAGAAAGCTTGGTGGATTAGTAAAGCAGTAAACACTTGCGTATTTAATTACATTTCTTGGTACAGAAACACAAGAGTGAACTTAAGGTGACTTATACCTTTAATCTATCTATATCTGAAGCTGCATACTAAAACCCTCTTCCTTGATACATGTTCATGCTAAACCTGTACAGAGGAAAACCAAAGAGCATAAACAGAAGAACAAAACTGAAAAAAAAAGCACATACACTTCTGCAAGCTACTCTGCGTGCTTGACTCTAGTTTTAAACAAAGGCGTCAGTTCTCAATTTTTATAAATCAGTTCACCCATTCCTACTTGGGAGGTAACTGCTCAGAGTTCTCACATGGTTGCTGTCCTAGAGGAATCTAATTTCTCAGTTTCAACATGCCCAAGGCATCTGCTTTCCTTCCCGACAAGACACAATCTTTCTGTCACTGACATCAGAGGAATTATCAGTACATTTGACAACAGTGATGTTCAGGACTGAATATAGCTATCATATCAGCAAAAATAACATGGCAGCTTACTAGAGAAGTTGTGAAAAGAAGGACGTGGATATTTTCATTTATGTAAAAAAAAAAAAGTATAATTAAAAATCAATATTATTTTAATTTGACTAATAGCATTTTAAGAAGTGGCTTTTTAAGACAAAAAAAAAGGCCTCTTAGTGACAGCAAACTGCCTGGGGATACCAAGATGACACTGAAGAAATTATTGCTTGGCAGTGTTTTACATCAATTACAGACAAACTAGTAAATAATTTGAAACTGTTGCTCAGAGAAAAGTTGATCTTCACAGCAAGAAATGACATTTGGAAATTTATTTTTTTTTCTATTCAGGGAAAACTTTCAGATACTTCTGTACTTGGCTTCTTTCTAATGATATTTCACTCTTTGAAGACTGTGCTGCAAGCTTCAACAAGCCTTAGGAACCAGACTGTAAAACATTTTAAGCTATGTAAAAAGTGACATAATCAAACTCAAGCATTAGCAAATATCTGCACATAAGGGTTTTGGTGTTCGGGCTCTTGACTGTTTAGTAGAAACACAAATATCCTGTCAATACTACAGAACACAAACCGCATGTTTTATACCCATATATGTATTTTAATTAAAGAACTGGTTAGGAAGTAGAGGCCAGTTTGTGTTAAAGAATTTGTGTCTAAGTCCAAGTCTTAGCTCTGCGATAGACTTCCTGCTTACATTGGTGTAACACACCACTTAGGTTCTCCTTTTTGAGTGCATCTAATATACAATTAACACTATGGCTATGCTCGGCAGTGTAAGACCTGTATAGAAGGTCAGCACTATGCAGCCCAGCACAAGGAAAGTGTTAAGTCCATAGCTGAAAGAATGGCATCATACTTTGTTTGTCTCTAGAATCATTGAATTATGGTGCTGAAAGAATGAAAGATTAAATTCCCAATCTAATCATTCTCTCACAATTCTTTCATCAAAGATGGTGAGGATAATTTTTGACACAAACATTTAAAATCATGAACATGAATTAATATTTATACAAGTAAATAAAAATGACTGTTGGCCACTAGTTAATTGTCTTCTATGGCCATTGGAAGTATAAGCAGTTAGGATTTTATTGTTTGCAAATATGATGTTAAGGTTTCGTGTCTCCAATCAGTTGATATAATCTAATATAAAAGCATGTCAGAGGAATGGGGTAAACTTCCCGAGGATCCTTTCCATGCCTATGCTTTTCCTTGCTTTTTGTAGGTGTTTATCTGATAGAACTTACACACAGTTACAGAATTGAAGGTTGGAATGCCAAAGGTTTGACTGTAATGCCTTTATAATACCCTAAAATTTTAGACATCATGGCACAGAGACTGCAGAGATAGCTGTAGACTAAATGAATTCTAAAAGTGCCTGTGACATATTTTCTTCTTCTGTTTATTTTTGAATTTAAAAATACTTACTAGCGATAGCAGAATATGACTTATTTTGTTGGCTGGCCGAGGGAAAAACCCACTGTCCTCATAACATTCCTGCAAAAGAAATAAAAAAGTCTGTCAAAGGGATGAATGACCTATCACTCCTCACGAGGATTAAAGTTTTTAAACACTCTGATAAAAAGAAAGTGAGCACAAAGGAGTGAAATCAATCCAATTTTTACCTTTGGGCCACATGGAAATTCCCGAGTAACACACCTGCCATCTTTGAACACACAGACGGTTGAAAACTTGCCAGCGTGTACTTTTTTTTCCCGCATTCCTCCAAATTTCCACTTCCCCCAGCCACTCTTTCTCCCTGCCACACACACACAAAAGAATCAGAAATCCCATCTCATGCCTTCCTTCACTGAGCCAGAGAGTCCCCTGAATTTTTGATTCTCCTTAGATGTCGGTGTGACTCAGAAGTCTACCTGCTAGGAATAGTAAGGATGCTTTGATAGAATAACCAGCTTAAGACCCCAATAGTTTCATTTATTCAGATGACTAGCAATAGCAAAGAAGGAAATTACAAGTTACTAACATTAAGCTTACTGTATTCTACAAGTATTTCTGTTGAAGTCAACAGGAAGGTTGAAGGAATGAAATGTTCTCCAGTTCATCAAAGCAAGTCAAATATTGAAAACAGTTATTAACCCATCTGGTGTCATATTGACATGAATGTCGAGCTGGTTTCTGCATACAGTCCATTCTAGACCATTCAATACTTTGATTAACCCCCATGAGGGTTATGATAGAACACACACTAAACCAGTTCACACCTGTTTTTAAGCTAGAAGACAATTGTTTGGAGGGTACGTACAGAGGCAACTTAATAGGTTGCAACTAGTATTAATAAAAACTTAATTACTTAATAACCAGAATTAACAAAAAATCCTCTCCGATAAGGACAGTGTGTAACTGAAGTGTAAAGGTGAAGCAATAATCATGTGTTCATACATAGAAGACAAGGCGAGTGACAAGTTAGATGCAGCAGAAGGACAGGAGTTTGTGCTGGGTGTCAAATACTTTTGAGTCAAACAAACAGCACTTTCACAACAAAGAAAAGAGGTGGAAGGGAAGCAAATGCTACAGTGTATTAAGCTGTATTGAGAGTAATAAATCTGAAATCAAATGAGTTAATTACTGTGTTCTACTTGGTGCTTATTAAGCATCAGTTGGCATCCTACATTCCCTTTTAAAGCATCGCATTTGAAAAATGACATGCAAATTAGGGAGTTTAGAGAAAAACAAAAAATGATTAAACATTTAGAAAACAGGTCCCACAAGACACCATCTAGGAAAAAAAAATGGCTGAGGGGAGACGTGATAACTGATTAAATGTGCTAGGGGATGTAACAAAAGGGACAGTGAGCTATTATTCTTGCTTTGTCTTCATTGACTGTCAACTAGTAGGTTTACTGGGAAGCTACAGCAAAGAAAGTATACTTTAAACACAAAATCTTTGCAAGAAAAGTCTAGGCTTTAGAGAATGTCACAGAGGGAGGCTGTTTGATCACCTTCACTGGAGGTCTTCAAGGTTAAATGGATAACATCAGTCAGAAAAGTTTAGGGATAATGTACGGTCTTGCTACATTGTAGGGAATGAACTTGTTGGCTTCAGAAGTCGCTTGTGAGCCAAGTCTTTCATCTGCCTTTATATGGATGTGAATATGCAAACACACACCTAAATACTTCACAGCTATATATCGAGGAGGATACATGATGGATAATCCTTCTGTTATGACACACATGCACTATCCAATATCTCCTCGTAAGTGAAGACATAATAAATGTCATAACAGGGACTGGTCGTTTATTATACAGAATGGATTTCCTCCTTCCACTGTTCTGCAGGCTGAAATGCTTTTTACTTGACAGCTGTGCAGTGCTGAAACTGCTTAAATGGTGAAGAGTGGAGAAATACAATAGACTCTTTAACTACCACTAACTTTCAATCTCTACTACCAAATGGCATACCTAGACATGGGCCCTGAACTAGAATTTCTAATTTGAACAACCTTTGCAGATCTCAGTCTTTATTTTACAGACTGCGTCTGCATTAAAATTAATTGCAGAGCTGCACTTAAACACTGTTAACTTTTGGGGGAGAGTTGGGGCTAGCGCAGTGGTGGGTGAGGCTTCCAGCACAGGCTTGGCTGATGCATGGCTGAAAGGGTAGGAATGCCACAGCCACCTCCTGGGGGTCATCTATTGGTCATGGTCACGTAGCTTTTGCTGGTCAATGGGTCTCCTAGGTAGGCTTATTGACTGAGGTGGTCTCTGGAGCCCAGGTATCTGGGGTATGTGGCTGGGGGTTGTCTGTGTAGGTCACCAGCATCTCATGAGCTTCCCACCAATCTAGCCTCCATGCCCCTATACCATACTGTTAGACCTTCAGGGGGGAGGGGAGAAAGGTCCTCCTGCCACACAGTGCCAGTTCTGTTTAACACCTTTATCAATGATCTAGATGAGGGGATTGAGTGTACCCTCAGTAAGTTCACAGATGACACTAAGATTCATGGGAATGTTGATCTGCTTGAGGGTAGGAAGGCTCTGCAGAGGGATCTGGACCAGATGGATTGATGGGCTGAGGCCAACTGTATAAGATTCAGCAAGGCCAAGTGCCAGGTCCTGCAACTTGGATCACAGCAACCCCATGCAGCACTACAGGCTTGGGAAAGAGGGACTAGAAAGCTGCCCAACAGAAAAGGACCTGGGGGTATTGGTCAACAGCTGGCTGAATATGAGCTGGGAGTGTGCCCAGGTGGCCAAGAAGGCTATAGCATCCTGGCTTGTATAGAAATAGTGGTGAGCAGGACTCAGGTGGCTCAGGGGAGACCTTATTACTCTCTACAACTACCTGAAAAGAGGTTGTAGTGAGGTGAGCGTCAGTCTCTTCTCCCAAGTAACAAGAAATAGGACAAGAGGAAATGGCCTCAAGTTGCTCCAGGGAAGGTTTAGCCTGTATATTAGGAAAAATTTCTTCACTGAAAGGATTGTCAAGCATTGGAACAGGCTGCCCAAGGAAGTTGTCGAGTCATCCTCCCTGGAGGTATTTAAAAGACATGTAGATGTGGCACTTAGGGACATGGTTTAGTGGTGGACTTTGTAGTGTTAGGTTTATGGATAGACTCTATGATCTTAAGGGTCTTTTCCAACCTAAATGTTTCTATGATTCCTGTTGATCAGACAAACAAAATTTGGTTGGCTTTAGCTATTTATACTACTTGCTAAGTAGGTATTACAAAAAGGACCGTCTTGAACAGTAAACAGAGTTGAAAAACTGAGAATCAGAGAAGTGACATTTTTATTAACGAAAATGAACTGGGTAGAAGAAATGGACAGGAAATAGAACCAACAACATTTTTAAGCGTTTCCCTGTTCTTTACCCAGTATTTGCTTTTGAAGATGTGGCTTTTTTTCAATTTCATAAGAATCTCAGATTCAGAAGAAGAGGGAAAAAAAATTGTTAATCTAGAAGTACTAGATGTCTAAATCGAGATACTCGGTTTTCTTTTGTTGTTTTGATACCAACAAACTGTCTCTTTCTTTCTCTAGTGCTGAAGACTGCATATGGTTTCTGGTCTGAATAATTTCATCACCTTCATCCTATAGTCACTATGGCAAATCTGATTAAGTATTTCCTCATTTTACATAGGACAGTACAACAGAAGGTTATTCTCTTTGTAAATATAGAGAGATGTGAACAGCTATAACATATATTGCAAATATTGCCTTCAGAAATTTTGATTTTATTGGTAACTCTCAGTACTGCTTCTTGTGTGAAACACCAGAAGTCCCTTCTAATTAAATAAGCACTATCATTTGATAAAGTTCCTAACATAAAACTGCCAATTAGTAAAACATTGTAAAAGAGCTAGAGAAGTTATTCTAATGTGCGATACTTGCTGATGTCATCTGACTAAGAAGGGAACGGAAGCAAGTTATAAGTAAATTCCCCTCTCAAAACTGAAATCATGTTAGAAGCTCTCCTGTTGCCAGAAGACCCCAAGATGTCTCTAGAAGGGCTTCAATCCCTTTGATCCATGCATTGTAAAGACTAGTGCATGGGCCAGAAACTGTAGAAGTGAAATAGTGTGCTGATCCAATAGATGAATTAATAAAATTGTGGAGTTGTGGAGTCCCCTTCTTTGGAGATTTTCAAGACCCGCCTGGATGCAGTCCTGAGTAACATGCTCTGGGCAATCCTGCTTCAGCAGGGGAGTTGGACTAGATGATCTCTATGGTCCCTTCCAACTCTAAAAATTCAGTGAAACTCAGTGAAATTCAGTGAAATTCAGTGAAAATGGTTGGTTTTTTTTTTCAGTTTACTCATTTTTAAACAAACTGCTTAATTCTTAGATTTCCCCCTTTTAAAATCATTCAGTATGAATCCTAAAATTTGTTTTCTTTTTTTTTGCTGTCTGCAGTGACGTTGAGTGCACTAAGCTCTGCTAACTCTGACTCTCCCTAGATATCAAGGGCAGCCTCTGTAACTGGTCTTACCTACAAGAAAAATCCCCCTCTACCCCGTTCCTGTCATCAACAACCCTCCTGGTACCTCACCTTCATGTACGAAAGTAACAAACAGATCCCTGTAGGGCTGTCAGTGCTGCTTCACCAGCTGAAAGACAGACCATTCTGCCTAGTGATGCAGTCAGTTTCCTTCCCCTCTTTCCTTCTGGATATTGTGTCACCTTGGGGTACAGCCAGGCCCTCCATCAGTCCATGGGAAGGGCTCCAAATCCATTGGTATGAAACAGCAGTCTGACAGGACTTGCTGTAGCCACAGTTGCTTTTGACTCCCGATCACGTGGTAAAATTTTTTATAGTGCAGAGGTTTAGAAAATGTTCTGCTCATAAACAGATTTAATGCTCATAGAAAAAAAAAAAAACAACCCACCCTTCTTCTATGTCCCTGTCACTACTGAGAAAGATGCCTTTAAATTTTCCCTTCCCCTGCAGATATCTTTACATGGATTTGGAGATAATAAAGGTGTAGCCTTTAAATGAAGTGTGCAAAGTCTAAATACATTGTTGAGAATTAAGTCACAGTAAATTAATCACTGATTATACAAATGAAGATAAAAAGTGGAGCTCGCGCGTGGCATTCACAATGCGGTGTACACAGTACAGGGCAGGGACTGCCTCTTGCCATGGCAACCCCATCTGAGGATTTCTCCTCAGCCTCCTACATGAAAGAGCTGCACCGCTGCTGTGGTGCATCGCGTCAGTGATCTGAGGAAAGGGACGGCCCCCACCCCAGCTGGAGAGGAAACCAAAACTGGGAACTGCAAGAAGGAAAATTATACTTCCCCCCGAAACAAGAAAACTGTCCACATTTACATGCCTCGCCCAACGTAACACCATAAACTTCCTGTGGAGCTTGGAAGGAGCTTCTTGTTTTTCACATAATCCTTTCAGAGAGCTGCAAGAAGTGATCTACGGTGATGAGATGATACAGAATGTTAGCTCTAGATCTGTCACAAGCTTTACTTAAAGTAATGTATTTCTCAATGCTAAAAAGTAATGAAATGCTTAACAATTTGTTCTAGTACATTGTGGTATACTGACTACTGGCAATGAATATGTTATGAAAAAAGATTAAAAAGATGTAATTGAATAAAAAGCAGGCCTAACTATATATATATATATGGTTTTAGATATATAAAACATATGTACTAAATATATATAAGTATATAAATGTGTGCATATGTTTAATGTGTGTATATATAGTGTGTGTAAAGTGTGTATATGCATTTAATGTATAAATATATATATAGGCAGCTTACACTTAAACTTTGAAAACAGCAAATGACCATGCAGAAAGGCAAACATATTGAACTCACATGAGACTTACATTTCCAAGGATACTAATTCTGTCGATGCCATGTGTTATGACTACATTAAAACCCATGTTATTCTCATTCTTTCTAACTGGGCTACCATTAAACACGTAGAAAGGGAGACAGTTTATTGCAGAATTCAAAACTGAGGCAAATAAGCCTTTATTCTCTAGTTGCATTAGATAAGTTAAAACATTGTATTCCAACTTCAAAATCCATGAGTAATTCCATTGTACCTACAGAGAAACAAAAATTTAGTGACACTGGATTAGTTGGAAAAGAGGAAAGACTACCTATTGTGATGGTTATGGAGTCCTGCCGCATGCAATGGAATATCTATCTCCTGAGATGTCAAGGGGAGTTTTTAGGGCAATAAAGTAATAAAGACCCTGAGTGAGAAAATGGTGGTGCTACCCTGGAGATTAAACCATCCATGTGCTTAGTGTTTTGCCTAACTGAGATCAGAGAACAAAAATTACTTACTATCACATATCCCAAGACAGTTACAGTTTCTTTAATATTAAAAAAAGAACACAAGAGATGCACTATTACAAAAGTGCAGATGAATTTTGCATAAAATTCTCAGGGGTATTTTTTTATTTAAAATCAGAGCCCCAAATTCATTTGGCTGTACACCAGCTGCAGCTGATAATTATGTTTCTGTTTGCTTCAGAAGGGTACAATCACACTGACTATGGTCAGTTAAAAAAAAAAAAAAAAGATCAAGACTGAGACCTTACATATATGTTAAAGGGCCAGCTTGTTTTCCATAAATAGACCAATATATGTGGCTTGCAAAGAAAAGGTGAGAAGTTTTTGTCATGATCGTGAACACTTACTGTTCTGAGTGTATTTTCTGAGACTTTAATTTCCACCACATTCCAGCAGATATCACATCTCCAGAATTCTTCCTAGTCTAGTGATAAGCCCATTCCTGTGTAGACCAGGCAAAGACAATGCAGTCATGTTTCTTGGTTTCTCTAGAAAGTATCATCTCTTCTTGAAAATGAAGGTTCCTTTAGTTGCTTCCTAAACAACATGGATTCTTTCCATTTACCGTGGAACAGCCTTTACAAAATTAAATCTCATTTTTTTTAAATTAGCAAAACATACTAATGCAAGGCATGACAAGCACACACAAGCCTGATTGCTACTTCATCTCTCCAGCATGGTGTGAAATTTAAGAACAGAGTTCCTGCAAGAGATAGCCATTTTAAAAAAGAATGCAGACCAAAGAGAAATTCTTTCAGCACTATTCAGAGCAAAAGAATTATATTAGGTTTCCTTTCCTCACTCCAGCTTATTCCAATGCACTATATTTATAACAGAACAAAAGACCGGCAGTGAGGAGTCTGGAACTGTGTGTATATGTACATGATGACTGGATTGTGGACCATTTCTTTCAGTAAACAGAGCCATTTGGAAGAGAAATCAACAACAACAACAAAAAGCAATTCTAAAAATAAGCCAAATACAAGGTAATCTATATCCTCATCTGCTTCACTGTTTGGTAAATAATCTGATATAACTGGAAAATAAATGCATCAAGAAGTGTTTGTTTATGTTGCTACGGCTAGTAATCTCCTACTTCAGGATGTAAGCTTTTTTCCTCCTGTCTATTAGTGTCTGAATTAATTCTTTCATTGTACAGCTCCATTTCATCTTTGATTGACTGCTCTGGTTACATCAGTGTCTCACATGGTAGGCTTAATGGATGTATTTTCCATGTAAAAATAGCTAACCGGTGTTATGTGTCTGTGTTTTTTGCCAGCTAACCAAAGATGAGGCCAAATAGTTAAAAATGTTCTTTTAGCACTATGTATTATGTATTTTTCTAGCACTATTACTGTTTTATTATCCACTAACAATAAATAAAATTGGGTTGTATAAGAGCTGGTGTTTTAAAGGCTGTGTGACGAAACTCTCTTCTTTCCAGTTAGCTCATTTCTTTAATTTTACAACTTTGAAGGTAGTTACTTCATTCTCAATGAAAGATAAATAACACTTCGAGCTAGGTAACACTCGACAAAACTGAGTCCAGCTGATTTGAAAAGTCAAAAGAAGTGGAAAACAGTTCATAAAGAGTAATTTGCTCACTTAAGAACACATTAAATTAAAATACAGATACAAGAGCACACAAATGCCTCTGCCTGTATTGCTCCCTTTTGGCCAAGCTTTCTTCTTTGAGTACTGTCGAGCTAATCAGTGTTTGAATGATGACATTACTACTCAATATTTTCAGTTAGCCAACTCTTTTTGGAGTTAATAAATGTATGAAATAATGATTCCATTGGCAAAAGTAATGAAAGCAAGCAGTATGTGCTAACTGACAGAAAAACCTATTATACAAGAAAAGGGATACCTGACCTTTCCGCCTTGCAGTGTTTTCTTATTAAGAAATGCTGAGGTTCAAATGCAGGATACTTCACTTCGACAGGAATAATCAGCTGCAAATACTGCATTTGTAACAACTGTCTGGGTAGAAGTCCTGAAAAAGACTCTTGGCCTTAGGGTCAATTACAAGCTGAATATGAGTCTACAATGTCATCCCAAGCAATCACACCAAGGATACACATATGAGAAGATAGGCAGCAAGATTTCACATGAAGCAATCTTATTGCTTTAGCTTGTATAATAAAACCTCTACTAAAATTTCACCTCCAATATTGGAGGCTTCAAGAAAGATGCTGAGCAACTGGACTCCAATGGAGAGCAATCAGAACGACTAGAGGTCCTGAGAAGATGGTCCACAAAGGCAAATGGAAGAAACAAGGGCTGGATAGCCTAGAAGAAGGCTGGGAAAGAGGAAGGAAGAAGAAAAATCTCTTCTTTACAGCAATAAATATTCATTTATTAAGAATAAGATTCTACTGGTAAGGCTAAATAATCACTGTGGTAGATTTGCTAGAGAGATTGTAGCATCTATAACAATAAATTGGGCAAACATTTATCTTGGACACGGAAAAGGCAGATTATTTCATCACCTGGAGAGGTAAGCTAGGTGACTTCCTGGCATTCAGATCAATTTTTTTCTGTCATGAATAAGACACCATTTCAAGCAGGAAGGGGAAAACTGAATCCTTGCGAATGTCAATTGTTGATGGATAAATAACACCACCAGGTACTTGCATACCTCTTTAATTAAAGAATGTCACAGCTTTTTACAAATATTAATAAAAAGAACATCACAATGTTATGTGGTAGATAAAAATCCACCCGTTGCACAGATGAATGAACTTAATGCAAAGTGATTACATGATGTTTCTCTAGGGACCCTTTTCCTCATTTTCATTTGTGTTTGTCCTTCTCATCCATCAACTCAAGATTTATTTTGTTGATTTTATTTAAATGGAAAGCCCTATTAATGTATATGTTGCATAAATACATATGACTCTAAGTATGCTGTATACAGTACATATGGTTCCTATGTACAGTATCAGTGATTGGATCACACCCAGACTAAACAAAAGGTTCTTTAGCCAGTCTCTCCTAAGAGAAAAAAAGGCAGATGTTAATGAGATTTCTTGTGCATCCTCCAAACTTCTTTCCATAATCCATATAAGAGTTTAAATATTTATGAATGCATTAAGCTAAACAAATTTCCTCTGTATATTTTGATCTATCTTTCCAAATACTCTATTTGTCTCACTTAAATCGTAACTCTATGGTCTAAAGTTTGATTTACACTTAGAATTCTGAAGTTAGATACTAAGATAAACCTTTACTGGCATTTTCTATGGTTGTCACAATGGGCCTTCATGGCCCATAGGAGATTTCTGGCTGTGAAGTGTTTTTATTGACTTTATTTTAGCTAACATACTTTTTACTGAGCAAAAAATAGGACTGAACAAGATACCATTTTTAGCCCTAGATGGGTATGTTTCCTGAAAACCGGAAACTGTTAACTTTGAAACATCAACAAAAATCTTTCAACAGATATCTTCAAGGTATATAGTAGAGTTCAATGCATTACATCTTTTATCATTTCAGTGATGCTCAATTGGAAAGAGTTTACCTGTCACCTTTTTTCACTCTGAAATTTACAGCATTTGATATTCACTACTGTAGATTAAATCTCAGTTGTTCTCTTGCAGTAATAATAAAATCCTCTTAAAACTGCTTTCTTGTTATTAAAATGTCCATTGTTTACAAACACTCAGCATAACTACCTCTTACTATGGGTCCTGGATGGTAAAATAATTTTGTAACATTTTTATAAATGATCTATTTTATTAGAAAAATTCCCAGGAAGCAAAGGCTTAATCTAAACAGCGAAGAAATTCAGCATTTTACAGTAATACTGAGGGGGGAAAAAAAAAAAAAAAGAGTACTTTCCCACTACTAGAAGTTACATATCAAGAAAAATTGTACAATTATCTGCTTATTATTGTGATATGACTCTATGAAGGATTCCTAGTTCCAATTACATCTGTACAATGCCACCTTGGAAAAACAAATATCTGAACTCTGCTAACCTGTCACTTTAAACTGTTCACCTTCATAAGATCTGAAAGTAGATATCGGTCCCTAACCTCAGGTTTTCTAATGAACTGGATTTCACGAAACTTCTTCACTTTTTAATGAGGCATCTCAGAATTCTGCCAGGTTTTCCACTCTGTGCTATTTTCCTTGCTGCATTTGGAAGGCATGCCTTCCAAAACACAGCAGACTGTTGGAGGAGCAATTGCTTCTCACAGTGGCAAGGTGCAGCCCATCAGCACTATTTTCTTTCTCTGGGAGGCCTGGCTTCTAGGTCCAATTTCCCACTAAATACCGAGCTGGGAAACACTGCGGCTCAAGTGACAAAATCTTTCTTTTGCTGGAGCAGAGGGTCCTACATCAATGTCACGCTTCTCTGAATGCTGAGCTCAGAGTAGGCCAACCGCGGGACTCTTCTGGCATGGGATGGCCCACATAATGCTCAGGGAGCAGGACCAGCTGCCAGGCTCTGCAGTGAGATACTACCCCTTGGAAGGTTTCTGGCTCCAGCTCCTGCTGATCTCAGCAACTCCTTGGCACCTGAGCCCGACTCCTTTGGGGAGAGGACCACAGCTTCCCCTATTGCCTGCTGTAGGCAGTCGCAAGTGTGTGCTGTGGCAGGGGATGTGGGGATGGGGGTGAGATATTGCAGCTGACTAACACAGCAATCACGGAATCACGGAATCACAGAATTGTCAGAGTTGGAAGGGACCTCTAGAGATCATCTAGTCCAACTCCCCTGCTGAAGCAGGATTGCCCAGAGCACATCACTCGGGACTGCATCAAGGCGGGTCTTGAAAATCTCCAGAGAAGGGGACTCCACACCCTCCCTGGGCAGCCTGTTCCAGGGCTCTGTCACCCTCACCGGAAAGAAGTTTTTCCTCATATTTAAATGGAACTTCCTATGTTCCAGTTTGTGCCTGTTGCCCCTCATCCTATCACTGGAAACCACTGAAAAGAGTCTGGCTCCATGCTCCTTCAACCCACCCTTTAGATACTTATAAGCATTGATAAGGTCTCCCCTCAGCCTTCTCTTCTCCAGACTAAAGAGTCCCAGCTCTTTGAGCCTTTCCTCATAAGGGAGATGCTCCAATCCCTTAATCATCTTAGTTGCCCTATGTTGGACTCTTTCCAGTAGTTCCCTGTCTCTCTTGAACTGGGGAGCCCAGAACTGGACACAGTATTTCAGTTGTGGCCTCACCAGTGCAGAGTAAAGGGGGAGAATGACCTCCCTCGACCTACTGGTCACGCTCTTCCCTACGCAGCCCAGGACCCCATTGGCCCTCTTGGCAACAAGGGCACATTGCTGGCTCACGGGAAGTTTGCTGTCTACCAGGACTCCCAGATCCTTCTCCTCAGTAGTGCTTTCCAGAAGATCCATCCCTAACCTATATTGGTGCCTGGGATTCTTCCTTCCCAGGTGCAGGACCCTACATTTGCCCTTGTTGAACCTCATTAGGTTCTTCTCTGCCCAGCTCTCCAGCCTGTTCAGGTCACGCTGGATGGCTGTAATCCCAGTTGGGCCCATGCAGAGGTTTTCCACAATCCCTTTGCTTCTTTATTTTGTTCTCTTGAAGTGGCTGATCCTTTTCCAGCTGTTGGAAAACTTCCCTTTGAGCTGCTTTATCTTCAGTTTGTTAATTCTAATGGTAGAAGTTAAGTTGTGCTACCAGACTGCAGAATAGTCCTGCCTGCTCCCCCCACATGTCCCTTGAATGACACAAGGCATTTCACTGGTGTTTGGAGGACCGTAGCACTGATTCTATTTCCATCTAGATTCATTGCAAAACAGTCCACTCACTTTTCATCTTATACCATACTACTTCCAAGAGGGAAAAGGTCTGTGCCACTTCCAGCATGATTATATTTATTTTTAAATGCATTGAAGACTTCTTTGTTCCAGGTCTCTGGTCCATACAGAGTTTGCTGGACATACAAAAAAGATTGCAAAGAAGACAGTATTAATCTGTGCGATGCATGTGAGAGCATACCACTTAGTTAAAAAACAAAAACAAACAAACAAAACAAAAAAAAAAAAAAAAAGAAAAGAAAATACCTACTCAGATTAGTTGGGAATGAAAAAAGGGATGAGAAACCCAAACAAACGAACAGAAAATATTCACTTATTCAGTAAATCAGAAGTGCAACTGTGCCAGACATATGCAGCCATATAGTTTGTTCCAGAAAGAGTATCTTTAAGATGTGCTTAGCTTTCTAATCACCAGTTTTATCGTTAAGGAGAAAAAGAAGACACATCATATTGTAAATTTCAGGGTCAGAGGAGAAAGACATGTCTTAATTTGCAAGACCCTTGGCATGCAAGCAGCAGAAGGTAATTCATACCATCTCCAAATATATTAGGCATTTTCAATAACCTGGGGAAGAAGGGGTTATCAGAAATTTATAAAATAAATTCTGTTACTGAATAATACTGTGGTAACACAGGAGATGGAGAACTATGACTGCAGCCTCAAGAACAATCTGCAGTCAGCATTAATTGCAAAAATGATCATAATGTTGCCATCTGTTTCAGTGGAAACCATTAACAGTTTGTGGTACTTTGAATACGTAAGCCTCTTTGTGCTCCTGGAAAGTTACAGCACCAAAACTCAATGGCTTCACAAGAGTGAGTGCAATGTTAACAGCTACAGCTCAAGGGCTGTTTTTCCCCACCTTTTTTTTTAAGCCTTTTAAAATTCATTGCCGTTGTATAATGTATTAGGAAATTAACTCTTCCAATTGCTTCTCACTATTAAAGAGTCATTTACAGTCTCCATTATGACACAACAGACCTTTTTATTCCTTCCTTTTGAAGTCACTGAGAGTGTTTACCTTTAAGACGTTTGACTTAAGTGCTCTGAAATACAGTGTGGAAGACTGACTCTCACTCTTGCTGTGACTAAGAGGGAGTAATCTAGAGAGATCAACTTTCTTACTTAGATGCCTCATATACGTGATTAAAGCTAGGCCAAGTCACTAGCTGCATAATAACAGTATAAGATTAAAAGATGACATAGAGAAGAGATTTGCATATTAGTGCTGCCATGCCAATAGTGGGAAATTTAGAAATCCAATTATATACTTTACAATTCTGACAAGCAACAATGCAGAGAAACAAGTCTGCTGTTTGAATCTCCAAAGTTAATGTACTCTTTTCAAATTTGCATTAGGGTATTATCCCACACTGGACTATAGATACACTTCATCCAAATTGCTCAGCCGAAAGATGATGATGCCTTTCCAAAATAAAGAAGAAAGGCAAGCTAGGATGGTGGAACTATTGACATTTTTTTCTCAGAAGTGTAAGATGTCCCATCTTCCCCCTCAACACTATTTCTGAAGACAGGGGAAAAGAGATCTATAATTAGATGCTTAGCATCACTCCTTTTATGATATGTTGATGCTGAGATATGTATTTCAAGTGGCTACAGAATGCATTTTTATCAGTTTAGTTCTGTAAAATACAAAATTTAGAACCTGAGCGTAAACCTTTTCTGGCTTTTATCTTGCTTGTGCTTTGGATGAGTAGAAATGCTATTTAATCCTTCCCAAATCGGTCGCTTCCTACTTGTTCCTCCAGACATGGCTAAACTGATGTATGAACCACATTACTGTGAGTTCATCTGCAAAGGCTGCTTTGAGAAAAATTGTTGGGAAGGAAGGCAGTTGGAACTGAGGAAAGAAGAAAATGGCATTTAAGAACCCAGGCTAGCACAGATTTCTTGTTCTCTTGAGCTGTGCATTTAAATATTATTGTTTCCATTTAGAAAGAAAACCTCAGAACTTTCCTGACTAGGCAGGAACTAGTTAACCATCCCCAAAAGAATTTAAAATTCAAAGATGTGTAATAATTATGCTTGGGGGGTGGGGGTGGGGGAGGAAAAAAAAACCCAACAAAACAAACCCCAAACAGAAAACAACACACAAACCCTAAGAATGATAATTAAGAGTCTGAAGTACAAAAGGGTAATGCACTGTCCTCTTCCCCAGTAGGGAAGTTCATTAGCAGTGGAATCGTGTCATTTGCCCATCTGTTCATAATTGCATTCACCGCAGGAACTAAGCGACGGAAGTGACATCACCGGGGCTCAGCACAGGCAGCTCGGTAAATCACACCCGCCTTCGGCTCCGCATGGATGCTCGCTCCAGATCCAGCTCCAGCTCCAGCTCAGCCTCTTCTCCAGCCTTCTCCATGGCCCAAGGAGCCCACCCGACTTACACCCGTTGCCTGAGCAGGGCTGGCCCGGATCAGCTCTCTGAGGAGGCGGGGGGGAGAGGGAAGAATTAAAAATAAAAAGGTGACGCAGCTTCTGGGCAGGAGTAAAACCATATTGAGGGGGTAATTACCCTTCAACTGGTTGGAGGCATACCTCTTGTTTGTATGTCCTGAACATCGGGTGCTTAGCAGCTGCTGTAATATCAATGGGCGATTGAAACAGGCCCTCATTAGATTAGTGCTGAGCTTATTGCTTGTGCCAGTCTCATTATTATTGGTGACTAAACTGGCAGATTGTCAGGACGCCTCATGGCGAGATGAGCTTTTGCAGCTCTTTGTTTGTAGTTATTATAAACAATGAAGTGAAAGCAATCCCCTGGGCATAGTCATGTCTCAGATGTTTTTTGCAAGCAGCAATCAGCTTGCAGAAGCAGCAATGGTAAACAACTTCTTATTTTAAGAAGCGATATTAATTAAAGCACGAGGCATGGTTCTGAAAGAGAACTTGTTAATTATTTAATGTCACCTGCACTATCAAGCCCACCAGTTGGAAATTGTTTCATTTTGCCTCAGATGGGCTCTGCCTGTCATCTGAACCAGTGGAAAATAATGTGTGGTGCCAAGTGCCAAAAAAATAGGCAGCATACAGCTGGGAGTCATATCACATTTTAATGTACAATCCAGGTTTATTACTTCTAAAGAATTCTGGATGTGAATAGTAGGCCATATTACACAGTGTGTATAAATGCTAAACTTAATTGGGAACATTACATTCCTCATAAGAATACAGAGAATATTAAGTGGGCTGCAATTGTAGTTATTCATGGTTATTGAAATTCCTGGCCATCTACTGATATCACTGCATACCAGTAGATGGTTTGGAAACTCTGCCCAGCTGTTAAATTAAACAGTGTGAATCAAGAGTTTGACATCTGCTAAAACACGCACACATTAAGAAGAAGAGAGAAGTCTTTCAAGCTTTTAGCAAAGCTTCTGCTGCCATTCCTGTAGCACCAGAAAAGGCTTCCTACTTCTCTTGAATGACCCGAAAGTATGACCAGAGAAAGCAGGCTATGAGCTGAAATCACTGAGTCTGAAACAGCGATCAGAGGTGGGCATGGACCGTCTGACTTTGCGTCAGTAGAAATGTTAGCCCCACCAAGAACCACTGGGACTCATTCAGTCATCAGGTTCAGCCCTGGCAGAAGGTCACTGGTACCACACAAATGTATTTCTACTTTCAACTGAGCTAGAAAATTCCAACACATGAGTTTTTATCATAAGATGACAACTTTCTTGTTAAAAGTTGAAAAAGTGAACACAAGTTACAAATATGGAAAAAGTGAAAAAGCACCATCTTTTTTACATCAATAAAAATGTAGGCTTCTTTCAAGTGAGTAGCAATCAGTGACTTATTTTTCCAAATTGGTAGACACTGTGCTCCTGTCTCTTGCAGGATAGCATCTGATATTTATGTCGATTCCTACCACTACATAAACAGAAATTCAGGTGAAAAAGGACCTGGCAGAACAGGCTTGCAAGACTAAGAATCATCCCCAAGCTGCCTTCAAACCATTAAACTGCAATGGCAAAGCTAGTGCTTTAAGGGTCATTAGTCTCTGCTGGAAAATTTGTCTGAATTGTCACCTCAGTATTCTCAGTACACTTTCCTAAATTCCAGCCCGAAACAAACATCAATCCAAAAGACCACAGCAGTTCAGGCTTTCAACTCCTATGCAGAGGATACAAAACTCTGATAAAATGTTAACAAAATTATATAAAAATAACTAATATTCTGAGAACATTTTCCATAGGAGAGTCAAACTAAAAAGAACAGTAGGAGAAAAATAAGGAAGTATAACAAAGTTACAGGCATCAATAGCTGCAGTAAAGAGAAAAGGAAATTAGGGAGTAAGCATGCAAGAAAGGACAAGAACATTGATTCACTACTTGCTGATTTGAAAAGCAGGATCGTATTTCTTTTCCTGCATACACTGTGCAAGAAAAACCTTGGAGCCCTGAGGACACAGTCTTAACCAAAGGGTCTGCAATATTAATGAATTGCAATTCTGATAAACTATAAGATCCATCAAAGACTGAGAAGAATAGAAAGCTTACCAGAGAGGTTAATTAATTATCTGATAGGTAGAGATAAGACAACAGGAGATCCATATCCCAAGTCGATCTAACCCAAAAGTTGACAGGGCATATCAGGAAGGATGTTAGCCCCAGGAAGGAGTATATATCGAGGACAAGCAATCAACGTAGTTAGATCTGGCAGTCACTCAGAGCTAACAGTGAAGTAAACACGCTTAAAATGAAGCACTGAGGAATTTAAAAGTAGTATTTCAAATCATGAAAGTGTCTGTGGGCTGTTTGTTCCTTTAAGAAATATTTATGATTTGTGAGAACAAAATGCTGCTGTAAGTTACAATTCTATTATCACCTTGCAACACACTAAATTGATTACACAATAATGTTTCTATTTTTTCCCCACTCTCTCAACCATACTCAAAGGTGTCTTAACAGTCAATAAAGCAGCAACAGCAGCAGCCACAGCTTGCTGCTGCTAGACAACATTTTTGAATGGGATTAATTTCACCTTCAGTGGGAAAAAAGACAGTGATGCATTCTCTACTGAGAGCACTTTTTCTGCCAGGGTTAAGGGTATGGAAAGGCTGGAAACCTTAGTTCAGGCATATTTTCTTTTTTTTTTTTTTTTTTTCTTTTTAAAGAGAAAAAAGCTGGGGTCAGTAGAAAGTGGGTTGTATAAGACATTTTTTTCCATGTGTCCACTTCAGTATTAGCATGAACTGCACTTTGAGCATTGGCTAGTATGAGCTTAAAAAAATATATCAAGTTTGATCTTATACAAGACAGCCAACTGACAGCTCCTTACTTTTCTAAGCAGTCATGAACCAACACATATTCTGTCAAAAAGCCTAAATTTGCTAAAAGACAGTCAGAATGGGTCATGAAACTAATTTTTGCTTGAGAAGTGGAAGTTATTTTTCCTACAGTTTAAAACCAAAGGAGAGTCAAGCACTGAAAAAATCTGTTCACAAGGGAAGTAAATTCTTTATTTGCAGAAGGACCCCACATCTCAAACTGTATTTGGTAAAATTGTGTATGTTAACAGTTTAAGTTTTCATTTAGGAAAGCTTTTTTTACCATTAATAAACAGTGGAAAGGCTTAGAATAAAAAGGAAGAAAAAAAAAAAATTGGAACCATAAACTGAGCATGGTTCATTCAGCAATTGAGAAAAATAGATATTTTTTTTTCTACTTCAGTAACCATAACTTTAGCAAATAGGGATTAACAGAGCGATTGATTAATGGGAGGCACAATGCCAGCAGAATACCCCACCCATAGGAGAGAGTAGGGTTAAGAGGCGTTTGATTTATAATTTGGGGTGAACAGAGAGGAAAGATTCTGAAATGAACATTTTGATTTTCAATGAACAACTTTAATTTTTTTTGCCAAAAAAATTATATTCTTGGAGGTGTTTGTATGTGTGGAAAGTTTTCTACCAGTGAAACATACCATACTTCTGCCTGAAGCTCTATTTGAAGAATATGTGAAATGCACTATGCATTTCAAAGGATGCCTCAAGATTTTGGGACTTTTGCTGGCATCTACCCAAAATGGACCTTCCTTTGCATTGCAAAGATGGAGAGTCGGCATGCACTATCCAGCCATGCACACACATGCCAGATGCTGAGGTATTTCTCAGATAATCTGATGGCTCCCTTAGGTGAAAAAAAAAAAAAAAAAGGAAAGGCAGCTCTTTGCAGTTCCAGGCATTGAACCAGTAGGGATACTTACATAATATTCTGCTTACAGCTCCAAATTGCCTTAGCACGGCCCTAAAATGCAGAACAGCTCTTTTACTAACTTGCTGCTTCTACAATATTCAAGAGACTAAGCACTTCTGCTATAAGAGAGCATAGGCTTTTTTCCTTCATATTACTGGATAATAGCAATAACGCTACAAATGTTTCCCATTTTGAAGGAAAAGGAGTTCTGACAATATTTTTGTTATTGCAATTGGTCAATTAGTCAGCAGCATAGGAATGCATCTGTTACTTTGCTACTTACACATCTTTGAAGTGGTAAACAATTTAATGAAGAAATACTTGGCAACTCAGGCAGCAACCAAATCAGCTTTCAGTTTGTACCAAGAAAAAATAATCTATAAATGTCAACGTATTGAACAGGAAACAAAAACAATAAAACCAGAAATGTCATAAAAAGTTCATAAGATTGCTAAAGAAAATATGAACTACAATAGCAACCATCCACTGCCTATACTATTATATGCTTTTGCACAGAACTGAATTCAGTAGCTCCATTGTTTCTCTGAAGGATTTCATGTTTTTCAAAAGAACAATAATTATTAGCTGTATTTAAGCTAATTAATTTGAAAAGTGATTAAAAATGGCAAAAGTTTCACTACAGAGATTTCACGCAGTAGGCTTTCTACTCTTTTTTTCGCAATGAAAACCTTCTGGCAACACGTACAAAAATTGGCTTTGAGCCTCTGCTTTTCTGTGTCCTTTCAGGAGTCTAACATGTCTGTCATCTCACCATGGAGACAGACCTGAAGTTGGAAGCAAGATTTAGGGACATTTTCTTGACACTGCTTTGTATTAAGTTGCCTTCATCATCAATAATCAGGATAGTGTGTGTGTTTTCAGTTTGGTTTTGGTTTTTGTTTTGTCTCCAGCTGTCGCTCTAGGTGGTTGGAGATCACCCCTGGGTTTTGTGTCACATCTGCCAGCAGTGTGGAGATGCCCTGAAGATCATCCAGTTGTGGTTTTTTTCACTTTTCATTTTTAGTTATGTTTGCTCCTGTTACATCTTTTATATAAACATTTTCCAGCTTCAGTGGCACCGTGGTTACTTCAGGGGAAAGGTTCCAGATTTTTAAAGGGGATTGAGAGATATCAGTACATAGCTGAGACTGGAACAAAAGTCTGGTAACCCAGGCACTGAGGTTTTGAGTTCTTGCTTCCAAGCAAGAATGTGAAAGTGAAATTCACTGGAAACTCAAATGAAATTTCACTGGATATGAAACAGTCACTCTCTTAGTTAAACACTACTGTAGCAGGTAAAACAATATCCAAACCTGAGCTGCAATTTCTATCATAACTCCTTTGAAGTCTGCTGGAATTCATGAACTTCAAACATGGCAGTAATCAGACCAGAATGCCACTTTTTGCTTATGCTATTGGTAAGGGACTTTCTTCTTTTTTGATATTCCAGCCTTACATGACAGCTGGCCTGTTTTTCACATAGTTCCTGACTTTCTTGTCTTGGACAAGACAATGATACCTGAGACACCATGGATATGCCCTTTAGATGGGCTGTTTACCTGTTGATAGGGGCATGTTGTTTATCTTCAGCTTCTATATGACTGTCCAGAACATTTTTCAGAACTGATCTGAGCTCTGATGGCCAATAGAGCTCCATGGGTCAATGCTTCACAGGGTCAATGCTCCATGGGGTAAGGAGACTTGCCTTTTGAAATTGTTTTCACATTCATTTTTTAACCGCTGAGGCCTGCTCAGAGACATGAATAGCTAGCTCTTCTGCAGCATCGAGTAGTCTGTTTACAAGTAATTCCTCAGCTGCTTCCACTGTTCATTATTTTTTGTGCTGAACAGAAGCAAATACATATGATTCAGCCTGTAAGAGAAGCATAATTTAGTCCTCCACCTCATCAATTTTTGCTCTAAATTTCCATGCTCAGAAAAACAGTGGAAAAGAGAGTTGCAATGGTTAAACATTGTCAGGTAACATCATCCCTGCTTGTTTCACCTTTTCCTAGTCTCTTTGCTTCTTCAATGCTGGCTCTGCTCTCCTGTTATTTGGCAGGCAATTGCCTAAATTCTCCCGAAGTGTACTGTGGCTCATTGTCTGAAGACAGCATGCCTTCAATTTCCTGATCACATTCCTTGCCAAATTATCTTCTTAGAAATAAAAGCAGCAATTGATTGTGACTATCCTGTTATTAAAATGAACAGACCTGACTCACTCCCTGCTGTAAGTTCACCATGTTTTTTGCACACTTAACGCTTGTGCATAGAGTCCACAGTTCTCTAATAGTACTTTCAGCACTTGCTTCTTACAACCTGACTTAGTCCAGAGCATCACTGGAACACAACGATCAAGTCCTCATGTATTGTCAGACTGTATTGGACCTCTTTTTCAGAAACTGAAAGGGATTGTGACACGGTGATAGACCCTTTTCCCAATTCTTAGAAAACACCAGTGTTGTTCTCTGAAAGGTGAGCTCTGCTGAGGGTATCTGCTTTCAGAAGTGGCTTATCAGAAAATTTGTTCCCTTTTTCACCTCACAGCACTAGAGTGTCAGTATATTTTGGAGTTTTGGAGATGAACAGAAGAGTGGCTTCTTCCAACAAGACGGCTTTCAACAAGTTCTTTGTACTTGTTGAACTTCGTGTACATCTTGTACCCAAAGATGCATTGTCGCATTGTTCCCCTCCCAGATCAAATCCAACAGCTTTTCTAGCTTAAGCTTATAAAATTTCCTTTTCTGTTAAGGCTGTATACCCAATGAGATGCTGGATTTACAGCCTGACTCTTTCTGGGTTTCCTTCCAAAGCATTACAGCCTGGTTGTAGCTCATCTGTTGCCTGAAGGTACTCTTTATATATACCTTTTATATACTCATTCTCCTTCAAATGGCAGCTCCTGAATGGATGACCAATACCCTGACACACCTTGTGGGATAACTGTCTCAGGGTTCAGTTAAGGATGAGTAGAAGACAGTACTTATTTTTTCATTACAGAGTCATATGTCCTACAAGAGACCTTCTTTATTTTAGCATAGTGTTGCAAACTTACATAATTTTTTTCATAAATAGGTAGAATAATGCCACAGTCACCAAAAGCCAAGTGATTAGGGGACTTTTCTAAGAAAATCTAGGTTCAAACCTGTGTTCCACTTAAAATTGTGTCTCCTGCTCTCCAGCAGGATGTGTGTTGGGTCCCTGCATACACCTTTCTCCCCAGTTTGCTCTTAGAGGTTTGGCTGCAGGTCTGTGGCCACCTCAGAGATGGTTCAGTGGGTGACCTCAGGGACAGCTGTTGGCCTCAGAAACAGCTGATATGAAGAAACCTAGAACAAGCCTCAGCAATGCCAGACCTCCCCTTCTCTTGGGAGATGCTTTTAAGCTAAGGCTTTTGCCCTTGGCCCCCACCTGAGCTATCAGTCAAGGATCAGTGAGGGAGGGCACCTGCCTAAGACTGGGGTGATGGGGGTCCCACATGAGACCAAGGCAGGTAGAGGTTAAGTCCTTACCAGCAAGAGCCCCATCTCACCATATGAGAGGCAGGAAAGCCTGGCAGGCCTGGTTAAAGCCCATGTTTCACAGGAAAACTTGGCTTGCAATGAACTTGTGTTTTCCAAGGAAAAAATAAAGTTTTGTTGGACAATTCCTGACCACTCCTATTCACAGACTTTTGATGGATCTGAATCTGGAATGACAGCTACCTGTCAGGAGACATTAACGGATTCCCATAACATCCTTTGATGTGGGCATATCTTTAAAGACTCTGTTTATTTGAGAACAGCTTTAGTCAGTAAACATCTGACATAAGGGACACTCATTTTTGACAACTTCAGTTTGTCTGTATTCCACCTCACGATCTAGTCCCAAACACTCATCTAAGAGTTTTGACAAACTAAGCTAAACTGTGCTTTCTTGATCCTGGACTGACCCTTCCTTGGCTTTAGTCAGATGCTATTACAGACAAAATAAAGATTTCCACTCAGTAAAGTTAGATAGTTGTACTGTGTTAATACTCTTCTTTTACAGCTCGTGTTTCAGTGCTCAATTTCTCACTGGCTAGTTGTTTGAATCCTGCATTCAAATTTACACAAATTCTTATGTCAGCTGAAAGCTTTTCCTAAGTTGTGTGTTGATTTCAAAAGACAGCGGTTTGTGTGGGTCACTAGGGGAATTTTTTTAATAAACTTCTCCAGGACAAATTGCTGGGACTGTCTCCCTGTGATAAGTCCTTACTTGGTTTCAATACAGAATGGAGCCTGCATTTCACGTTCTCTTGCTTTCTGTCATGTATTATTGCCAAAGGTTTATATTTTGCTCCTAATTGTGCTTTAAACTCTAAGGACAATCTATTGCTTTTTAAATCTCTTGACAGTCTGTATCCCCCCCTAACATGAAGTCTCAGATTTTTATTGTGCTAAGTTTGCATTACAACTTTCTCCACAATCCAGCTCAAATAAAATATTTCAACTATTTATAAGAAACTATTGCAGAGTTGTAAATATGACTAATGAAAAGCTGTCAGCCTCGTAAGTACAAGTGTATTCAGAGTCTATCTGTTCAGCTTACTGAAGATTTTTTTTTTCTTCAGTACAGACATAAGATCTTCATGTGCAAATGTAAGGCAGCTAAAGCATTATCACAAAAGAATATACCATGTTCTAGTTCACGTATACTACAGTTAGTAACTTTCATTCTGGGCTCTTAAGGTGGATTTTTGTCCTTGAGTCTGAACAGGTTCTCCGTTCTTGCTAACTGGAACCGTTTTCCTGTGGTTAAATCTGTTTCTATGGTTAAAACATCCTTCTGGTGAGATTTCTGAAATTGAAAAGGAATATTTTGTCACATTCCCAAGTTATAGGTTAGTGGTAGATTACTCAGTTCAATAACATAAACAATTGTTTCATCTTTTATTTCTCATCTTAAAATCAGATGGTTTAGTAATAAAAAACCCCTTCCTGCTCTAAACCAAAGTAATCAGAATAGATGTCAGTTTTTACAGTGTTTCTGGTGTAGTTATCTGTTCTATCTTTTCACTGACCACTTATAAGCAAAAAAAAAACACTTTGCCTCCATTTTTCCAGGCTTAAAGTTCACGTTGAGGTCTGAAATCCTTATACAAGCCCAGAAACTAAATTCTAACATGCATCCACTTGTACTACTTCTATACTCAGCCACACCTCTCTGTTAAGCATTCTCTTGTTTTCTGATGCTAGTCTCACCAGATTGCCCTTTAACTCTATATCTTATTTAATATGCTAAGTAGGTAAAGTGGAAAGACTCCAGGAAGTATAATAATGTTGGGAAGGAGAGTGTAAACTCACCAACATAAGCATTGCAGCTGTCACTACCTTTCCATTTTTGAGCATACAAACTGATTCATTGGTTCTTCTTCCAAACATTTCATCTATAGCTCTTTTTTCCAAGTTCTTTCAGGTATGAAGACCTTCCTTTAGAAGCTAATTGAAAAAAAAAAAAAAAAGGGAAAAACACTGGAAAAATATATTCTGTATGTCATCTCATAACATTCTGAATAAACACATGCCAACTTCCTTGGGAGATGGTATACAGCAAATGGGAGTGAGGGGAAAATGGAAGAAAAAGAAGGATTCTGGAAATAAATGTTTCAATAAAATATGCACATGTTTTTACCTCCAGGAGACAGTACCAATCTTAAAGTGTCTCAAAATTTCCAGTATTATTCGGTTCAGCTTTTGCTTAATGGATCATTCCATGAACCACCGCTTTTTTTTTTGGTCATTTAAGAAACAATTAAAGCTAAGTTCCAACGGAATTAAGTGCTAGGTCATGAGACTAATGAATATAATGGTGACATAACTTATTTACTGAAGACTCATGACATACCACACTGCTAATATGTAACAATAATGCCTTCATTAGGAAACATCAGTTCTATAAATATGCAGCACTTATTAATATTTCCATCCTGTGAGAGGAGAATAAATAATTTCTATTATATTGTAAATACAGGTTTATCAACTGTAATTCACAGAATTTTGTCTTCCCCCCTTAACAGTATTACACACAATCACTCCTATCTCTGGTTGAGGATCATGATTAAGATACAGAAGAAGAAAATAAAAGGTTACACCTGCTTTTTCCAGTGTTAACTTTGATGGTTGTTGAAACAGCCTTTAAGTTGTGAAAATTCTACACTAGTGCCATCTGCAATATTATTACAAACACAAAAAAAAACCCCACAATTTTCCAAGATGAGCTATGTAGTGTTTCAGAGGTGCTTTTAATGTTACTGGCTCTGTTTGCTTTCTCTAATTCAATGTCGTCAATAAGAAAAAAAAATGTTGAGTGTTTTCACACACATAGTTTCAGGATATAAACTGATCATCAGCTGGAATCAGGAAGAAATTTATCCCTATAGTATATTATTGCAAAATTAGGTACATAACGTAGACTTTATTACCTCCTCCAAAGCTTTTTGGCATTGAACTCTGGTAGAGATAGTGTCAACCAGATGGACCTACTGGCCTCTTCTGATGTAGGAGTTGCTTTCATCTACTTATAGAATGAATTATGGGATGCAAAAGTATCATCTCTATCAAAGTGGCCATCACCTTGTCCTCTAATGCAGGTTTCCTAATGGTGCAGGACCCATTGACCAAGTTTTCCTCTTGTGCATTCCCAATGTTATTTCCACCAGTTCGGAGAAAATGAAATAATATTTGTCTGGTCTCCCATCGTGATATACAGATATCCAAACTAGTGTATTTGTATCTTGCCTGTTATCTAGAAACAATATAAGGAAAATGGACTAATGATAAAAAAGCATTTTGACACAACCTAAGCTGGTGTTCCTTATGTCAGAAAATAAGCTACTGCCATTTGGAAGATAACTTTGTTCTGTATATGGAATTAATATTTTAATGCTTTTTTTGTGTGTACAAGTTTAAACAAGTTTAAATATTTGTTGAGGAAATTTTGCTATCATTGTTTTGTTCGGAATTATTGTCCTGTGTCTTTTTAATGTGGAGTGGGCTATAAAGCAATGTGAGAAAAGGTTATTGCTCTGCTCTGAGAGTTTCAGAAATTTCATTCTGATGTGCTGTATCTGGGAGAAGCTTTAATTACCTCTGTTCTTGAAGGTCCTATGTATTGGCTTATTCAGACTTCCCTTGAAACCATAGCACTTGCTGCCCCAGGTAGTTTATGCTTCAGACTAAGGGATACTTTCGTTTTTACTGCTGCAGAGGAGCACAATGTGAATTTTTAATGGGACCTACTCACTGTCTCCCTTTTCTTACTTGGGCATAGCACTGGTTTCAGGGAAAGAAGAGAAGGTGACGGGCGCGAAAACACATTCAGAAGGAAAATAGAGTAGCCATCAATCAAGTAATATCTATAGCTAGCTCCTAAGGGTAAAACCGGTGTGCTTCTGTTATATCTCATTTCAGCAAGGACTGGCATAAAAAGGGGCTAAAAAGAGCCTAGAAGACATGAGAAAGAGAGAGGGAGAGAGAGGGAGAGAGAGAGATTTAATCAGACTGACTGACAAAGTTAATATATATTCTCTATGAAAGAGGAGTCTCCAGGGTCATGGTTTCAGTGTTGAACAAGAACTCCAGAAAGTTTAGAGAGCTGGATTGAGTCAGAATTGATTTTTCTCTGTTTACTACATTCCCCAGGTGAAAAGTTAATGAACCAAGGCTAAAGCATAAAAAAGGGATAGGTTACTTGGAGGGCTGTGATAAAAATATCATCCAGCTAGATCAGGGATGAACTTTCATGCTCCAGAGCAGGCATCTCACTAACCACAAAAAGGAGGAAGGGAAAATGTACTGACAAAGCAGAGCATGCTCTGTGATGATACGCTGTTCCAACCAGAAAATACATGGTAATCTGAAAAGTACAAGCGCGTACGGATGCCTCTTTACCTGTAGATAAGCCTTTTGACAGGTCCATGAAGCCTGAGGTAAAGGATTTAGTATCAGAACTACAGATTCTAGGAAGAAATGCCAGAAGTCGGAAGCCTAGGCTGTTAATTAGAACTGAAAGTGAGAGATTCAGGGCTCCAAGGCTCACTAGCCCTGTGAAATCTACCTCAATGGTATGATACAATGCTTTCCTCGCATCACTGCCCCTTCTCACCCATCCCTGACAGAGACACTATATGAAAAGGCAACTGATTGTTTGTCCCAGCATTTCATATTTGCTCTTCTCAATACCAAGCAGGGATTAAGGCTTGCACCCAGCTTTGCATTCTGTTTATGGAGTCCTTTCTTGTTCCTTTTCCAGAAAAGACAATGGAACAAAACCTGCTTACTCCTTTTACTGTCCTACCCTTTCATCACATAAAGTCCAGGGCAACATTTCATCTCAGACTTTTTTGGGTCCAGGAAGAGCTAAGAAATCAGTGCTTTTTGATCAAACCTGAAACATCATTTTGGATGCTGGAGGTAAGCACTGAACGGTTGCTGACGAGGTATGGCAAAGATTCTTCCAAGTTTCATTTTTCTTCTACAGAATCATACTAGGTATTGATGAACACTTTATTGGAAAATTCTTTCATAAGCAGAGTCAAAACTAGAGAACATGAACAATACAAGCTCTGCAACAGCTCGTGTTGAATTATACTAGTGCCCAGTGACAGGACAAGAGGAAATGGGCACAAACTCGTACATAAGAAGTTCCATCTAAACATGAGGAGGACCATTTTGAGGGTGGCAGAGCCCTGGAACAGGCTGCCCAGAGAGATGGTGGAGTCTCCTTCTCTGGAGACATTCAAAACCCGCCTGGACACATTCGTGTGCAACCTGCTCTGGGTGGACCTGCTTTGGCAGGGGGGTTGGGCTAGATGATCTCCAGATGTCCCTTCCAACCCCATGTGATTCTGTGATTAAATGATTAAAAAGAGACACAGGCTCCATAGCCTGGTGGTTAAGACTCACATATATGATATTAAACTCAGTATACCTTACCCTTACAGTACTGAGATTCTGGTGCATAGTATTGATATTTTAGTGTGGTTTTGACCATGACCTGTCTGTCTGTCTCCCACATTTTTCTGAAAATCTTCAGAAGAATCACTTCCACACTTGGGCTAAACTGAAAATTATTTATTCTCCTCAAAACCTCAAAATCATGATTTGGATAAGGAAGTTGCTTCCCTTTCAATTTTAGATTCCTTTTGAATTTAGAAAAAAGTGCAATACTAACATTTTTACCTTAAAAATGACAGGAGAGAGAGGGTAATTAAAGTATATCTTCGGTATTTCTTCTGTTGCTCCTGGTACTTATATTCCTTTGACTTGTCGCTGCTTAGTTCGGTCCACTTAGAAAGGCTTTAGGATGCTCATAAAAATTTCAGGGATTGATTTGAGGAAAAATGATGAAGCTTCTCAGAATAAGCTAGAAGAACAACAAGAAGCAACAAGGCTCTAATGCTGATAACTGTGTCCATATAAAACACGTCAGGTCAGGAATGTGAACCTATTAACAGTATTTTCTCAAAACATGAAGACAGACAGGCAAGAGACAGAAGTGGGTCAAGCAGAAGTTCTGCGTTGAAGATGGACAGGGGAGTTAAGAAATAGTGGTGTCTTCTTTTAATATATTTCTTTTTTTAATTTGTGAAAAAATAAACTCTTTTCTTCTTTATACTGTCATAAGATATATTCAGGGAACCACTTGAAAGCTGGTGAAGCATGAAGCAGCTAATGCTGTTTAGAACTTTTGGCTTTAGTCAACAGGAGCATAGCAATTTTGAGCACCATAGCTAGGCAATTAGACGCCCCATGTAAGAATTCAGAAGTACATTGGAAGACGTCATCAAATATTAAATCTGCCGGTGCCCAGAGCTCTCAGATTACAGAGCAATGGCAAAAGTAGCTAGAGCCAGCCACATACTTCAGGCTTTCATGGCCTTTGATGGAAAGGTAGATAGATAAAATCTAGACCCACAGAACACATTCTGCCTTCAGAGAGGACCACACAGGTCTCCCATCCATTTTTTATTTTTTTTTTCATTTCATTTTATTATTTTTTTTCACTTCAGGAAAAGTCATTTCAGCAAAGTGACCCACAAAGGCTTATAATGGACACCTCACCTGCCAATAGATACATCTACCCACGCAACAGACATGCAACACACAGGATACTCACAGGATACTGGCCTTTTTTAAATTAACTGACCCCCATTTTTTTAAATAATTTTTAAGTCTGTATTGTGAGTTTGCTTTATGATGTCATGCCCGGGCAATTACAGAGCCATAATTGCATACCTATGACTCATTGCAAACCAATCAGTGCAGTCAGTTTCCTAATGCTGTTTTCTACTATAACATTGTTATTGTAAAGGCAGGAATTCTTTAATCATCAAATTGAATGTCTGCCAAGAGCTCATTTTATTGACCATTAAACATGCTTCTGTTTAGAAGAAATGCTACAACATCACTGTTTCCAATAGCTGATTTGTTCCGCAGTGGTTTTTCATAGGACAATCTGCAACCAAATGATAGGTCAAAAAAATTGTTTATCATCTGCAAATGTACAGGACATTCATAAATGAAGCTTCTAATCCAAACTGTATTAAAGTCTCTAGTAAAACTTACTGTTTTTTAAAAGTATTGTATCAGACCCCATGCAAGGAAACAACAAAATGAATATTTTCATTGACAAACACTAAAAGTTCTCAAAGATGACTGTTCCAAAAAGTAAAACTAATATCTGCACCTGAACACCAGTGCTACATGCCTTTTGATGTTTGGCACCTCTTGGCAATTCAAATGTAAATTTCAGTAAGGCCACAGTTTTAGAAAATTAAATGGAAACTGGCAAATCCACTGCTGAATTGTGGGAGCATTTTTTAATGACAATTTTAAAGTTTCCTCACACTGTCAAAGGATTCCATGGGAGGCACAGCATGACGTTGTTTTATTCAGAGAATAATTTTCCACCTGCTGGAAAGAGGTATCTTGTTGGCAGAAACTTCAATGATCTGAAAATTGAGATGAAATAAAAATATATACATAGCCATACTGACTTTAGTGACAGAACAGTGAGTTCTGTCACTAAACAATTTTTGGAAAACCTGTACAAAATCTATGCCAGTACCTAAATATTCCTACAACTGCAATTTCTGAGAACACTTGCAGCCCCATTCAGCAAAATATTACCCTATTTACAAAAATGCATTCTCTTTGGACAGTAAGACCATGAAAAAACCATGCAATTATGCTACCTTTTATCTTTAAACACACAACAAGTCTAGAGCCTATAGGAATAATCTCACTGCATTGACCTGCCAGTACCAACTAACGATTTCCTACTGTTTTCTCTTTTTCTTATTCAGTTTACCAAGAAAAGTGTGCAGAGAGTAAAACTAAAATAGTCCTTTTCTAAGACAGTAAAAAAATTGAATAATCCTTTGCAGCTCCATAAACATCAGTAGAATCATTATCATATTTGTCACTAAATAACCAATTCAATCAATGATAAAGAAAGGGGAAACAGTGCAGTCTAGTAATGTACTTAAAAAAAGGATGTGCTTATACAACAAAACAAATCTGATTATGTGAGTCTGTAAATAAGCAGAGGTTTTGTTCTCTACCAGTTAGCAAGCTGAGATATCCTTTTAACTGGCTTGAAAAGTAAAATAGGTATTATTAGCAATAAGGAAACACATGAGGTGTAGAGAAAAAAGAAAATGACATTAACGTGCTGGAAAAGAAGGAAAAGAAGGGAGTAAGATACGGCAAAAGAAGAGTGTGTCTGTGGCATAGATGTAGTGAGAAATGTATCTACATTTTAGTACAGGTATGTCTCACGATGACTGAGAAATAAGTCCAGAATTTTCCAGTGAGTAAACCAGTCTTTCAGAATGAAAGTATCAAAAGGCAAAATGACTTGGCCAGTTCATGTTGCAGGTTAAGTGCTACCTGATAAAAGAACTAGTATTTATGGACCAAAAATTCACTGCTGAAGTCATAAGATAATGCCAAAAGTCATTTTTTTGTTCAGTTACTCTTCAGTGAGGGCAGCAGGACACAGGCACCTCTATGGAACAGTCCCTGGTGCTTTAGACCATTTCTTTTTCTTATTTCCCCTGTCCAGGAAGGCAGAAAAGGAATGATGCTTTCGGTCTCAGTGGATAAGCCACTACTTGTCTTCTAAACCATCTTGAGGTTGTCCTCAAAGCCAAAATCAATGTCTGTTTAGAAATGAACCCAAAAGGATTCAGCTCTCCTACATGAGCATACCCAGTGCCTTAGTATCCCGGTGCTTTGTGTCCTAGCAGACAACCACCAGTAGACTGCCTGATTGCAGATGAAGGGCTTGGTCTTTGCTATTAGTCATAGGCCATGCTAGGTTACCCAGAGCATTTAAAGAATCCATTCATGCCAATTCAATTGGATTTTGATATATGACATCCAATTCCCTGTAATTTCCCCAGTGTGAATTTGGAGAAACACACTTCCAGACAAAGATATATCTAAAAACAATTGTGTCACATCAGAGGCTGTACCACAGGTTTCCAGGGTGCATCACTGACTTAGAACTAATAAAACTTTCTCCCTATCCCTTTTGCCATACTGATGTGATCACATTATCTCCTTGCCTTGCAAGCCCACAGACAGCTGTCAGTTGCACACAGAGAAAACTGCAGATATCCACTGAAACATCCAAAGCAAAATTTTCTCAAATGCAGAAAGAATATTGTCACACTAGTGAGTGGAGCAGAAGCTGAATGAGCAGCATGGACAATCATTACACACCTCTCCTTCTTGCGGCATTTGTCAATGCCAACCTTTCGTGAAAGACACCAATAAAGGAACTGGGTATTGCCAATATTCCTCAGCAGATAGTCTCTTTATTAGCACACAAACAACCTGACAAGTAAAATACAGCAGTGAGACAAGAGTTGGTGAGAGCCTTGTCTTAAAGAACGAACCAATCCTTGCTCTGCTGAAGGAATTGAATAAGGATGTTGTTTAGTGCTTTGTTAGTTGCTGTTGTAGTTGTGAGAGTTTGTCTGAAGGTTGTATTATAAGTGATAATTGAGCAGAAGGAAAGAGAATTACAGCCTAGGGATGGATGGTCAGCTACTGAGGCAAAATTAAATGGATGAAGGACCACAAGTTAGAGATCTCAGCATCCAAGCAACCCTAGCCAGAGAAACCAGAGCGCAGCAGATTTTAGCAGAAAGATGACCTTTTTCCTCCCCCTTTAAAAGATAGTCCTCAGAAATGAAAACAACCATAACTACTGTCAGGAGTCTGAGTGCACCCATGGGCACCCTTGCCCTGATCGGCCCCATCAGGACTCCCAGCCAGGACCTCTCAGCCCATTACCTGAGGGTCTCCATTCAGGCTCAGATCAGGGCACCCATGCCTGCCCTGGGACGTGTTCCCTGCCATTCCTGACTTGCTCCTTGGGCTTCCAGACTGATCGTGGACCAGATTTGTCACCTATCATTTGCTTGATGATCACAGGATTGTAGGTGGACCTTGACCCTGCTTGGGTCCTGTAGGCAAAGGTCCTGCCTGTGTTGCGGGCCACCCCCAGCTCCCAGCACAGCCCTCCTCATGGGGCTGTCCCACTCCCACTGCTCCTAGTAACTGCTAAGGCAGGAGAGGATGTAAGGAGAGTGGGTCTCATCTTCTCTTTTCCCCTCCCACTGAAAAAAATCTCTTGCTGCAGCCGCTGTGTGTACATGTGCACCAGAGCAGGTGCATGGTGGAGCATGTTTGTGTATAAAGTACTGTCTGGTAGAGTTTGTGGTGGAGAATAGCGAGAGGAAACAAGATCTGCATCTGGAAACAATGATGGGGGACACATGGGGAACTTAGGACATCATGAATACACCACAGAAACCTTCAGACCTTGAAGGCTATGTCTGACACAAAGGAAGGAAGAAACCAGTTAGTAGGTGCTTTTAAAAGAAGGAAAAAGCAATGGGATATAGGAGAAACTGTCCTAAAATCAGTACCCCAAAGCACCCACAGTGTAGCAGGTTTCCTATTACGGGAATTGCATGGTCTAGTTTCAAAAGCTGCACTGGAAGGACAAAGGAAAAGCTCCTGTTAATAACCACTGGCAAACAGAAAAAGCTCTATATCATCTGGAAAGTAACCCGAAATTTTGAAGGAGTTTGTGAGATTACCAGAAAATAAATGGGGTTCTCTTATTCCTCACTGAAATTTTTCTAATCTCTATCTATAAAATCTTAAAAATCAACAAAAATTTGCATCGTAATACAGGCCATCCACAATTTCTAAGTTGTTAATTTAGTTTTCCTAATTACAGACCAGCACTTCAGGACACAGTCTTATGATTTTTAATAAAAACTTACAAACTGATTTAAAAAATACTGCAGACCTTCATCAGGTCACAGTTGCATAATTACTTAAACACAAATGGGTACCTAAAGCTGCACACAAGCTGGAGGAGCCAGTATCCAGACATTCAATTTTAACATGAAATACTGTTTAACCTGTATTTTAGGATAGGCCAGATTCAAACCATAAATGCAGGCTTTTTGAATGCTTGCAAAGCAATGTTTAGAAAGCCAATGAGTCCTGCTCTTTCACATCCACAAAGTGATGCTGGACTTTCTCTTTGCTACTAATGTCAGCTGTTGCCATCTCATTCCTCCTCTGTAGCTTCCTCACAGATTCTCTGGCAAGATTTGGGAGAAGTTTTTCATCTGTGTTATCCCATTACAAAGTTTCTGACTTCACCAATCACCCAAAGGCTGTTTTCTCCCTAATCTGCTATTATACATCCAGGACAGTCTGTCGGAGTGTTTTTCAGCAGGGTAAGCGATATCTCTGCCTGCCTAAAAAGTGACCATTAAAAATGGGCCTGACATCTGTGCCTGCTGCTTGTGTCTGGTAATCAAAAGTCATTAGCAATGGCTCTGTTATGAAGCTGGAGAAAGAACCAACACTTTCCTATTTGATGTCTCAAAGGTCTGTACTGATATTTTCTCATATCAGTTAAAATACATTTTAGTTACAATCAAAACACTATTTAATAAGTATGTTTGACACCAAACACACCCAAACAGCTAAAATGGTAAATGGCATTTATTAACAATGCTATCTAAGCTGTTCTTTGGGAAAACAAGTGAACTTTTAGAAGTCTTCCAGCAGTCTTTAGGACATATACATACCCATCATAACAACAACTTTCTTCTAGCCTCCTTTCTACTTATACTATGTCTTTGCTCTGCCTGACACACAATTTCATGGAAATGGGGAAAACAGTGGGGAAGGAATGCACAACTATCCAGTTTTACTAAAGGGCCAATAAGGCAGTCAAGAATTAGTAGGGAAAGTATTAACATACTTCTTTTCCTGTACTGTCTCTGAACTTCATCAGCTCCTGCCACCTTCCTCAAAAGTGCTTTGTAGCTCATTGTTAGATTTCAGGGCAGAGCTTAAATGAACTGTAATGTTTTTAATAATGTTCACTATTTATCTAGTGAATCTCTGTTCAGTACAGCAAACTCAAATCAGGGAAATTTATTTTGCCTTCTCCCTCTTTCCCAATACTCTGCTTTTCCAAGCAACCAACCTCAGTCCATTTTTTTTAACCTTTTCAGGCAGCTGAGGAGCTTGAACCTTCTTTTTGCCATCCTGGGGAAGTGTCTAACGACCTCTGGGTTAGACAATTCAGAAGGGGAAAATACAAAAAAACTCTGTGTGACAACTAAGGTCTGAAGCCTTAAGTCTAAATAACAATTTACCTCAGATAATTGTCCAGTCCTGTTGTATAAATAAACCTCTGTCATCCTGAGTGTCTTTTAAAGTTTTGGGTAACCACAAGTTTCTCCACTGTATAGATGAAGATAGAAAGTTTTATATAATGATTTCTTTTCCTCTTATTCACAAGAGATAAAAACTAGGAAAAAAATTCAAAGTTCCCTTGGATTTAAATTACCTCTACACATTAAGTAAAACTCAAACAATTTACCTTTTAATCCATTAGTATATATAAGAGAGTTTTTGACACAGATTGTTACTGTATTCATGTTGCTTATGGAGTAGTAATATATTTACAGAACTACTTTTCATCACCATTTTCTTTTTAAAAAGCTCAGTAAACAGGCACATCATCTTCAAAGTCCCAACAAAAAACGAACGTAGTGACTCACATCATATTAAAAACATCTTAAAAAGCAGAGCATGTATACATATGAATTAGGAAAAATCACGATGGAACATGGCAGGAGAAGAGAAATACTACCCTGAGAGTAGAGGCCCCTATTATGTTCTTCGCAGAGTAGATCAATGCATTTTTGATGCAAACACAATGCTTAGTTACAAAGGCATAAGTCCTGCAATTGACTTTGCATAGACAGATTCAGCTGCCCTCTTGAAGCCTCATTGACTTCAATTGACTCCCACGTGGAGTCAGTTGCAGAATCAGAGACTCTGGTAATGACCACGCTACGAGGGCCTGAGTCCTCGTCCATTAAACTCAGTGTGAGATTTTTCAGTTGACTTAGTGGATTTCAAATCTGCGTCTAAATGCGAATAGATAAGAAAGCATAAGTAGTTTGAACGCATTTCTGAATTAAAAGACTTACTTTCAGCCATTGCATACAAACTTTAAACTCAGCAGCATACATCATTTAAAAATTCATTCATCTCTGTTATGGGAAAGTAAATAAAAAGGAATGCAAGGGAAGCTTACATGCTAACTGCTTGAATTAACGTAAAAAAGGTGTAAGGTTTTATTTTTTCCCTGAATTTTCACAACGTTAAAACTCTTCTTTTCTACTGCTGTGGTTATGGGCAGTGCATTTCACCTTAAAAAGGTCCACTCATTTTCATTGATAGTTTTGTACATTTACAGTATAACTCAATGTTAATTAAAGTCAGTCAATGCAACTGAAACAATTATAGGCTCTCTGTTGGATTTAAATATTCCACCACTGAACAGTTACAATTAAATTCAATTGAATTTTCTGTTTACATAGACTACATTTTTTGACACTATCATTTTTATGTCTTTACAGTGTGAGGGAAAAATCCACCACTGTCCTCAAATTTGCTCACATATTTTCATCCAAAGTCGTTTTTGCAGTAAGAAATACTGATGACAATGCTTTCTTTAATACGAGCTAAGAGTCTTTCTCTGCATTTCTTATCTTGCAACCGTTGAAGTCTGCTCTCAGTGAACCTGGGTCTCATCTGAAGAATTACTTGTTTCAAAAGCTTATTAACACTAATTCTTTCCTTTAAGTAAGCAAAACAGATAGATTTTTAAAAGCTAAGAACAATAACATAGAGATAAAAAACACATGGTAAATATTTGTGTTTCTTGTGTAATTCCAAATTCATTTTTTATTTTTGTGTTTCTAAATTGCCTAATTTTTAAGACACTTGAGGCAATATTGTTACCTTTACCTACACTTTCTCCATGCAATAAATACAAAACATACATTTATAAATAAAAGATAATACAGTAAATGTGGAATATTCATGCAGACTATTTTTAGATTACTGAATTACAGAAGCCTTACTGCCTCTTTTACCGCTCACAGTGCTGTAAAACAGAAGTAATGACATCTGTCTTCGGTAGATAGACCATAATATAAAATTAATGCATCTATATACTAGCAGACACCTTTAAAATAGTATTTGAAAGCACCATCTATAATATTCAATTGCTGGAGATGAAGTACTGTCATTCGTATAAGCAATATAGCCCTGTCTGATAGAGAAATTGCCCAAAAACTCCAAGGCCACAACCTTGTTTCTCTTAATTTTGCTGATCTACTCATGCTTTCTTTCTCGTGCTACACATCTACCCAGGCTAACTATTCTGGGAGGTGGTCTAGAACCGGTTGGACCATTTTGTTTGAATATTAAGATGGGCTATTTTTTATTAAATCCAGGTAACTGTTCTTTTTCCAGCTTTAGATGACCTGATGACATGAAGAATTTTCAAAAATTCCATTATGTTTAAATATCTTTTAAGGGCTTTTTGCCATCCCCTGGAAAATCCATGCAGATCTGGTCAGTTTTTATGTTTATGGTAAATTGTAGTTTTACACATGCTTAGTGGAGGTGTTTTCAATTTTAAGAGCTATACACCTCTGAGGAAGTGATTCTCCTTTAACTTTATCAAGCCCCTGGCGGTGTTGAGATTGGGTATGCCTTACACTCATAGAGCAACCAGCCAGGCCTCCAGAAGCAAGGACTTGCTGGCTTTCAACTAGATGTCTTCTGCAACAGCTGCTTTCAGCTGCACAGGGCTGGTGCGAGACCAGCAGCCAGGAGAGAACTGGGATCCTATTTTCCTCCAGGCTAGAAGTATATCTCCTCGTAGGACCCAAACCAGAAAAAATAGGAGGAATCATGGAGTTGGAAAAGCAAATGGTCCAAAAGGCTTTGCAGAACCAAAGCTGGACCACAGCAGCAGGGGTGTCTGGTTGGCAGAGGACACTGAGTTCACACCAGGGTTCAGACCCCAGAGGGAAAGTTTAGCCAGGCTGGCTGAGGATGGAGGAAGGAGGGCACTGAAACAAGAACACATGTGCATCCCCAGGGAAGATCTATCCCATGCAATGGCATAGCAACTCTTGAGGAAAAAAGTTATGAGATAGGTAAAAACTGTTTTTTTATGAATCCGGATCTCAAGCACCTAATCCTGGTTGAGTTTCAGTCTTTCCTTCATTTCACAAAACAGACTATTTTCATGATATTTATAAGAATGTAACATCTCTGAGATCCTTTCCTGGTTGAGATGAGTCCAGCTGTTATGAATGGGGAAACAATGCTATGAACAAATATGCCTCATCTCCTTGCAAATTGTATGGGCATCCCATCCAAAGCAGAGAAAGACCAAATTAATGATGCATAGCCCCCCTGGATTCCAGTAGTTCCTCACATTTAAATGCTTGTCTTCTTTGCAACTTGAATAATGCTTAATGCAGCAGTTCTTTATGCTGCATTTGTAATGCACCATCGTTGTGAAGTTTGAATGCATTAGCCAGATTAAAATGAACAGTTATTGTCAGTGGCACAAATCAACCTTCTCCAACTACTAATCTCTTATGGAACAGACAGAGACCAGCCTTCCTAAGCCCTCCCTCATGTTTTGCAGTGGAAAGCATTATTTGTTTGCTACCTTTATTACATGCAATATACTCTTGGAAAGGCAGGTTGCAAATATATGTTCTGTATCAACCACATAAAAAATGTTTGTCCTGTATTTTTACTTGCAGTGGAACTCTCTGGAGGATAAGGGCTATGAGATCAAAGCGAACTGAAAGAAGTCATAAGAATGGTGCCACACATCAACACCCTGGTAATACATGGAAGTTGTCAAAGCTGGATGCAACTGCATTGTAAATGGAGTGAAGGGAGGCTGAGGGGTGGCACAGTTGGTACACACAATTCAAAATATGCTCCAGAGACTCAGGGTTAGCAAAGGTTACTTCTTCATGCCTCTTTCATATAAATCTGTCTTGTTCTTGTGCTTCTGTCTCTGAGAATAGGACAGAGGAACTCACTGCACTTCCCTAGACTTCTTAAAGTCTCACTCACTGCACTTCCCTAGACTGCTTAAAAATGCATTAAGGAAAAATAAAAAGGGTTTTGCCAACAACTCTAAAACTCCAAGCTGGGCTGAGAAAACTGGAAATACATTATCTGGAAAAGGTGAGACACCTTATATTTTACAAAAAAACTAAAGACATATTCTTGGCTTGGAGTGATAAAGTATGTTAATTCTGATGCTTTTGCTAACCATTTGAAAGTTTAATTTGAAAAGGTACATATAAAGATATAGATAAAGGTATAAATATACAGAGAGATAAATGTAAGCTGTTCTAGATGAAGCTGGAGTGGAAGAAAAACTGGTGTATGACTGTAGAGGATTTATAGAGATGCTTTTCATTAAATATTTGTTCTGTGTACTAATAGGCACCTGTAATCCACCTCTCTCCTGGTCTTAGTGGGGATAGGGTTAATTTTCACAAGGAGCTGGGAAGGGATACAGCCTTGTTGGCTGACCCAAACTAGCCAAAGGGGTATTCCATACCATGTGATGCCATGCCCAGTATATAGCTGGGAGCTGGCTGGGGAGCGGCAGGAATCACTGCTTGGGAGTGGGCTGGGGGCTTCATGTGTCCAGTCAGTGAGCAGTGGTACATTAATCATGTCTTGTATATTCCTCTGTCAATATTGTTGTTGATTTCCTCTTTTGCTGTTCTGTTAAACTGCCTTTATCTCAACCCACAAGTTTTGCCTTTTTCTTCCAGTCCTCCCCTATCCTGTCACTTGGGGGGAGTGAGCAAAAAGACCTCATGGTTCTTTGTTACTGGCTGGGGCTAAACCACAACAACCTCCAGTGCTATCAGCTTTGGCCATTTATGAGCATCCAGAGTACACAATCAACAAAAATAACCAAAGATAATTGCCATGAATATCAAGGCATTATTACCAGAGTCAGAGGGAAAGTTTGCTCATTTTGTTAAGGATTCTGCACTCATATTTTGAGGGCAGCTCTGTTTATTTAAGTCCACTTAAAAAATCTAGCAAGCAAGACATACAACTTTTTGGGGAAACAAACATGAGAAGTTACGAATATGATTGCAACTTTAAAGAACTCTTTGTGGGCTGCAAAACATATACATATTTTCTGAATCTGATATCTTTATACTTTTTTTTCTAACCATACAACTGCTTCAAGACAGTAGTGTTAGTACTTCTACTGAAAAAGTAGATTTATTACTATACCAAAAATATAGGAGAAGGATACTTTCAGGGCTATATAGTCCACTTTTATTGCCTTTGCAAGAGCAATCAAAAAATGTCAAGTGTCACCTAACATATTCTCATTCACTAGCTCTCAGGGTTCAGAGTAGAATGGACTTCAAGAAAGGACAGTTAGGAAATGGGTATTGACAAAGTGCAATTTTAGCCTAGTATAGCTAATCTCTTTAGTCCCTGTCTATAGTCAGTGGAGTAAGATAGTCTCCTATAGAGGATGATTCAGAGCAGAAACCTAATTTAGCTCGTCTGACTCACCCTCCTCAGAATGAATCAGCAGGCACTCTTGACCAACATTATGCCTGAAAATTGAAAATGCCTTTCCTCAACCTGAGCACATATGACGCACTATTCCCAATCAGAAAGAAATTTATATTCTCTACAGTGCTTACTGTAACCCATTTAAAATCATGTTTTCCTCTGGAAAACACTAGAAAGAAAAAAAACATCAAGAAATGAACAAAAGAACAAGACAAAACATAAGACAGTTAAATAGTTGGTCAAAACAGCCTATGTCTTTATGGCCAAAGCTGATACAGGAAAAATGTGATCAAGTGTAAACTTGTTCCATTTGATTTATCTCTTTGAGTTCTAGTATCTGTTGAATGTGAACAGGTAACATCCTTCAGCAACTGTATCCTTTTGGGGATAAAAACTGTGATTTCCTTTGTGAACTTGGGAGGTGCTTGATATGCCATAAGCTTGGCTGGAAGACGAAGCTAGTTCAGAATGTTAATTTCAAGTGGAAAAAAAAATCAGTCATATACAACAGCCTGGCAGGAGCAAAGGTGACAGAGAAAAAAATACCCACAGGTATTCACTTTCCTTACCATCATGTTCGTACCTATTTTTTTTCCAGCAAGAGGAAAGGAAAGAGATTTTCTTGAAGTATATGAAAAGGCAAGAGTTACCAAGGATGATATTACACATTTTTAGGCTTTAATGATTCACAGTTATATCAACCGACTATGAAAACTGCATATTAATTAGAACTGATGACCTTGGGAAAACTCAACTGAGTAGGCAGATTTCTCTGAAAGAAAGGAAATATCCTCCAAGTTGACTAGAGTTATAATACCAGAAAGCAAGATTATTTAAGAACTCAATTTTGAAGTTTTTCAAATATATTTCAGTATATATTAGAAAGAGCAATCCCCTTAAAAAATTTTGCTTTATCAATATTAGCATTCATAAAATGTATAAACATCCTTATTTCACAGAATTTTATTTTCTTAACTTCTAGAGTAGACATTAACTGTTACACAAAACATTTCCATTGGAAATATTTTATCTAACCTGCAAAGAGTGCCTCAGGTTAGTTCACACAACAGCATTACAAATACTCATCTTAGGGAACATTTCACAAAAGCATTTTACAAGCTATCTGCCCAAGTGACTGAGATTATGAACAACTCTACATACTTTACACCTACAGAGTAGTAGTAACATTCTCTTATGCTCATTATATCTGAACTAGCTTTAAAGCACCTTGGTGGGTGCTCTCTGGCTAGCAATAGCCTGAAGGCTCTAGGTAGACAATACTTATAAATACCTGCTTTGCACTTTAGCAGAATAAGTATAATTCACTGGCAGAGGCAACTGCAAGCTAAACATACTTGGATTAAGCACCCGTTGGAAAGGGGCATAGTTATTTCAGCATTTTTTAAAATGCTACCTCATCCATTTCAAATATGTTCTTAAACATCTAGCAGTCATTGCGAGTCATTTCAACACACATTTGTACACACATCAGCCACCTGTTAGGGGTCCTCTGCTCTTTTCTCCACTCCGTTCTCTGTCACTGTCACAACACCATCCTCCAGGCAATGTGCTCAGCATGAAATGTGAGTGATACCTTTTGGATTTATCTTATGAAGAGAAGGGTAGCACTGTATCTCTGCACTGCTGCATCATAACATTTGTATATGTGCCTCATAGCATCTCATCAGGTGATGACATTGCATTTTTGCATCACGTAGTCACATTCCGATGCATATCATCACACCATGATCCTGCATTTCAATGCAAATTCACCTCAGGAGGCCTGAAATAAAACGGTGGTGTTTCTAGATGTCCCGAAGCCCAGGAAATTGAAAAACGTGATATAGAGCTTTAAAAATTGGGACTGCACTGCAAGTATTACTGAGTTCATTGATCTCATAACCAATATTACTTTATACAGCGAACAATTCCGCCAACAGCAGTGCATGGGAGTTCACTATTAGTTTAGGGAATAATATGTTGTTTGCTTGCCTGCTTTTGGCTCACTGGCTGTCACGAGCCTAACAAAATAAACCAGACTATTGAGCAAACAGCAGCCAGCTTAAACACTTTGAAGGAACTGTTTGCCACAGATCCATTACCTAGCTAACGGTTTAAGTTTTGTTCCTACTTTTAATGTGAGTTTAGGCATAAAATCATGGTAGAGGCTTATTCCAAGTGTTTTGTGTTGTTGAATTGAATCCACATCAATTTATGTTTGTTTCTACCAGGTTAGCCTTGCAGAGGTGTTACAGATGCTGCCCAATGGTGACAGAGAAGGGGCATATTTGTGTTATAAGACAGACAAGGCTCCAAAGACCCTGGAAATGCATTACTAAAACCCAATATAGGATCTAGCCATGTGTTAAAAGAAGCTGAAGGAAAGCTACTTCCATGCTCACTCTATAGGATTTCCTTAAATGGCCTTATTAAACTGTTTCTCACACCAGATTTGCATGGGGAGGTGAGATGGGGAGATTTTGCAGGGCACCTGGACAGTTCATGGAATGCTATAGGGAACCAGCCACCTCTGAAACTACACTAAGACTGTTTTAGCCATTTAAGCAACTCTAAATCCTGCCATTTAAGCGCCCCATTGCACACAATGCACACTGCATCTTCCTCTCAAATGCAGAAATTGTTCCTGGTTCCGTCACAGACATCCTCTAAAACTACATAAATGTCCCTCCTCTCTGTGTCTCATAGCACCACTGTATCCCAGGGTAAGAAAAACAGGGCAGTGAGATGTGTGTCTCCTTCTCCCTTACTGTCTTCTCTGTACTACAAAAAGGGGGTTACGGTAATTTCTTCAAATAAAACCATTTAAAGTAATCATAGCTTTCTACTAAATGGTTCTGTAACCTGGGGGTTACAGAACCTGGGACTATGGGATAGAAGAGATCTACAAGCACAGATACTAACCAATCCTGTAGATTATGCACTTTAAATGTCTCTGCTACTGAACACATCCAACCACACATTTAAGTTTAGCAGATGTTTCAGGGTTTTTTTTCAAACAGAAACTTAAAAGGACTACTTTTCCTATAGTTTCAAGGACTGCAAAAGCAGACAGTCCTACATACACCAGCAGAAATAGTCGATGCTTGGAGCCAGTCACCAAAGAGAGCTGAAAGCGTAGAAAGATTTGTATATGCACAGACACTGGAAAGACTCACTTATGTTCCTACACATCACAGGGCCAAAAGAAATTTTGCTTCATTCTTATCTTTTTTCATAAAAAATCTGGAAAAAAATGGGGTGAGAGACAGATTATTGGGAAAGAAATCTGCTTTACGATGACCAGTCCTGTTCTGCAATCTTACCAGTAAGTGAGGGAAAGAACAAGTAGGAGGTAGACTTATTTTACTCTAAAGTTACACCCAACTTGTTTACAGCTGTGGAGAAGAGAGCTGTATCACTTAGAATGTCTTCACACTTACTCTTTGGATTACACAGCTTTTAACATATGTTAAGGTCTATTTCTTCTCTATGGGATGTTGTATGAAAGTGTCAGAAACAGGTATTCAGGCACTGAGATTTTCATTAAAAAGCTGTCATGCCCATATGTGCTTAAAATTAGAACACAAAATAGAGTTTAAGTTACTCAGTTGGGAAAAAGTACGAAAGAAAGGAAAGGCAGAAAAGAAATCTTCCCACCGTTTGTTCAGTTTTCCTTTTAAGTGATACAGTCACCAAAGCAACCTAGATGGTGATGAACACTCTCTGGGGACACTGGCAGCACAGAGATGGTCACCATTTGCAACTAAATTATGCATACAGACATAACACCACTCTAGGAGTGTGTGAGTGAAGGAAGAAGGAGGAAACAGCCAAACCAGAGTACTTCATAGAGGCTGCTGACCTCAGTGCAGACAGGGCACCCAAACTCTGATTTGCACAACAACTTAACTAACATTACCTGCTGGAGAAGCCATATATAATCTTCTGGGAAGCCTTAATCTTCAATTTTTCTATTTTTTTAGAAACAGAAGTAGAAGGAGATGAGGTTCAGCAAGGATTTCTTGCTCTTACAGCACCATCAATTCAAAAGCAATCATTCTAGACCCATTCCTTTTCCCACTTGTCTTTTCTCAGCAATATCCCCTCTTCCAAAGCTCCCCCTAGGACTGTTTCTCTGGTTTATAATTTTTTTTTTTTTTTTTCTGGAATGGTAGCTAGCTCCAGTACTGCTTGCAAAAAGGGTCAGGGATTATTTTTTCCCCAAGTACCACAATTATAATTGGCAGCTGCTGCTCTCATCCTGCTCTGAACAAAGATTACACATGCTTCACAAAATCGAACTTTTGCATTTAAAGGGGGTTGTTATTGGATTTATTAGCAACTCAAAAAAAACCCCATGATGTTTGATCTAAATGTTCTCTCCTGAAGGTGCTAGCATCTCCAAGTTGCACCTAATTGTGACTGACCAGAAGGTCAGATCATCTCCCTAATATTCCAGGTCGTTGAAAGCTAGCAGCACTCACATGGCATGCTGATGAAGCATCTGACTCATGCAAAGCAAGTGGGTCAGAAGAAAGAGGTTAGGTATGCTTATATGAGGTTATGGTCACTGCCAGTCTGGTGGGGGCATCTCCCATCACAACTCTGGAACTAATGAAGTCCCAGCACTGTCTGGACTTCTGCAGTTATTAAAATGCTCACTGCCCAGGAGGAATACAGAAATCTGCTGTTAATGTAGGTCATTCAGGGAACCCACATTGCCGTTCCCAATTACTTTTGAATGGGATAAGAATGGGTATAATTAGCTGACCTAGTAGGTTGACTAATACTTTCTCCCCTTCTCTCACTCCCCTAGACACACACACCCCCCCCCCAACATTCAAGCACACATTTTTATTTCACGAGGCTATTTGCAAGATCACTAGCCTTTCTCCTGAGATTGTTAGTACATGTGGCTCCATTTTAATTGGTTAACATGTCCACATTAGAATCCCCATCACCCTGCTACTCTGCTGCAAATATGCCTCGCCTATTTTCAAGATCTTTATTTGCTGTACTATTCATCAACCGTTACGCTTCCGAAATCTGTGCGCATGTTGCAAATAATATAATGCCTCTATTATGGCAAAACAGCAGCCCTAGACAGAGACATTTTGGATCACATGTCCAGTAGCTCCCATTTCTTAAGACGGTGAAGAGAGAATACAAATATGAGTGTCGTATTCAGCATTGTGCTCGTGTTCACTGCAGCTTTCTTTTTTTAGACTTTGCTGCAGTTCCTGTAAGGAGCTGTGTGACTTTCCCACCTCATGTTCATTTGCACACATCGAAAAAAGACAGGCAGTAACAGTGCTGTATCCAAATCATGCAGGTTAAAAAAAAAAACAAAACAAAACAAACAAACAAACAAACAAAAACCAAACAAAGAAGAAATCATGAAAGAAGAAATTAATTTTTTGGGACCATATGCAAGAGAAACACTGGGAAGACACAGGTTTTGTACTGCATTCAACATAAAAAGAGTGTTTTTTTCTACACCAAGCTATATTTTACAATGACAAGCAATGACTGGACAGTGGCTGAGATTTGAACGTTGCAGCAGTATCAATCAATCATGCATCAGATAAACACATTTCAAAGTGTATATTAAATACAGGCTTGAGCTCATGCAGACTGACATACAGTATTTCATTCTCAGTGTGTTCTTTTCCTACCAGCAGAGACTTCTTTGTTCTTCAGCTGTGTTGCTTAAAGTGCTTCCTTTCTGCAAAACAATTTCTGAATTTCAGAATAATTTCTCTTAAACCTATTTTTGAAAGTTGAAGTTTAGGTCAAATGCAAATATGAATATAGTTTTATCCTGCATGCATAATTTGTAGTCTGTGTGGAACTGACTCATCTGTCTTCTGTATCTGGCACTCATGTGATGAGCTCTCCTGCTAAGAGTGACCTATTCATCCTTCAAATAAACATCCACAGAGGAAGAAAAACAATATGTACAGTTCCAAATAAGGAACGACATATTGTGCTTGATGTGATCTACTCATGTCAGTTCTGTCAACAGTCTTTTGAATTAAGAGTCTCTTATTCAGGAAACATTCAGAGATACTGGGTAGTATCTTCTGCACTTGAGCAAATCAAAACTCAGAAATATCTGAATTTAACTGTTGATGACACATGGGCAGTTAAGACAATGTCTTGGCCCAGTCATCTTAAGCAGAATGCTTTGAATAAATAAGAAAAGGTTTGCAGAAATTTTGCCGTTTGAGGAGTTTATAGTCTAGTGGCAAACAAAAGGGCATTACTGCCTTGAGTGACTAAAGTATTTACTACTTAAAAATATTTTCACAAATTATTTTGCTTATATGATCAACACAAGTAGCAAATCTGTCAGCTAATACTTTTTCTACAAGACTTTACTATTTGATTAATGGGATCCCTTCTGCCAGCATTTAAGTTTTGATTAACTTGATTCACAGCAGAAATCTTGTTGGATCCAACGGAAGACTAACATTATCAGGAAGTGCAGTGATAGGATGAGGGAAAATGGTTTTAAACTGAAAGAGAGGAGATTTAGATTGGATATCAGGAAGAGATTCTTTCCTGTGAGGGTGGTGAGACACTGGAACAGGTTGCCCAGAGAAGCTGTGGCTGCCCCATCCCTGGAGGTGTTCAAGGCCAGGCTGGATGGGGCTTTGAGCAACCTGCTCTAGTGGAGGTGTCCCTGCCCAGGGCAGGGGGGTTGGAACTCGATGATGTTTAAGGTCCCTTCCAACTCTAACCATTCCATCATTCTATGATTGTGGGTATTCACGTACTATGTGCATAAAACAGAGGACTAGAAGTTTACATTTTTTAACTAAACATCCAGAGACCAGACCTATAGAAATCTGACCATAGCTACACAAAAGAGAAATGCAACTGGTGGGGCTGAGTGTAATTTTCAAAATTTGTTAAAAGATTGAGCATTTCTAATCACAAAATTAGAACATATTGAAACAACTTGTAGTCTCTAAATGATTCTAAGAAAACTTTTCAGTTAACATCTAGAAATAAATTTAAAAAAAAAAAATTGTTTTCTGTAGAATAAAAAAGACTGTATGCAGCAAGTATTGATCCCAAGAAATAATCTTTTAGCATTCATACGAACTGTATTTCTACCTGACAAATACAGGCGATAAAAAGGAAGACAAGGTTTCTTTACTTTTGGGTCTGATAATTTACCATTTCAAGGTAAATAGATTTCCATTTCTTTTTTCCTTTACAAACAAACCCTGAATCTAGTGGTTAGGGTTGGTTCATTTTATCATATGTTTTACAACACCTGAACAGAGTTGTCTGCGTGAAATCACTGGCTACGTTCAGACAAACCCATAGTCTTGTGATTATACTGTCCTTAAAACCACAAGGGTTTATGTATTCGCAGAGGTGTTACTAAGAGCATAATAAAAATACAAGGGACTGTACAGGTGTCCCAATAGACCTAATCTGGCCAGCAGCACCTGCATTACTAATAATGTTGAATGCAATATCTAAACCAAAACCAACAAAAAATCTTGGCTTAACTCCCAGATCTAGGGGGTGCTCACAGGGCTGATTACTGGGGGGGGGGGGGGCGGCATTTTTTTCTTCAGCTGACAAGTAGAACAAATTTGAACTGGAAATCAGTAGGAAAATGGATATAGAACCTTATAATGTCATTTTTATTTAATCATTTTATAGGGTACAACTGGCAGGCTCAGGTTTTGCTAGGTTGTTTTCTGTCACTTAGCACGTTGTGAAAATCTGTTTTACAGACAGACACAGCCAAATAAACTAGGTTACTAGATTGGAAATTTAAAGCAGCAGACTTAACACTGCAATTAATTTGATCTTAAACTTTGTCTGCTTTTCCTGAGTTTCCTTTGTAGACAACCCCCACAGTTGTTGTGGCATTGTTGGAGTTTTCACTTTGTTTTGGGATCTTGTAACATCATATCCCACCTGCCAGTCTCGCTAAAACAGCTTCCTTTGAGATTGCTTCTATCTCCTCACCCATTTGATTAAAAAAAAAAAAAAAAAGCAAAATATAGTGCAATTTAGATGACTGATGAGAAGAAAGGTCAAGGAAAAGGGCTGATGGTATCTGTTCTTATTTTAATAAAGCTGGCAAAGGATAAAAAGAAAGAACAGAATAATAAGTAGTAAAATTTAATCTCTGTGGTGTTTGGAAATTAAATATTTTCTCTCATAAGAAAACAAAAGTGGCTATTGATTCAAATATGAAATGCATTATAGGAATAGCTCTAAACTGTTATTTCCAATTCTTTGTTTGAGATGTAGTTATGTCAGTGTCTGTGTATTCACTACAGTAGAGAAAACTCTCTTGAAACATGTAAAGGTAGGTCAGATGGTAGCCAAAAAGAGTATTTTCATATTGTTACTGACATGTACGGAGGAGGTTGTTTAATGGGGCATTGCCTGCACAGCCCAGACCAGAAAATAGTTCAGGCAAAGTAATGTCTGCTGCATTGACCATGATACTAGCATTACAAAAAGTATTGTATTATGAAGGAATCCAGTGTGAAAATTTTAAAGGCACAGTGAGAAAGACATCTGATTTCTTAAACAAACTATACACCAAGTTATAAACATAAAACAGAAATTGGTCTTTCTTAAAAGACACTAGTTGTTAACTGCTTGTCAGCCTCAAAATGACTACAGTATGGCAGGTATGTAGGTAATAATTTGGAGGAGTCTAGCAGCAAGATAGTTTCAGGAATTTTTTGGGCAAGGGGAAGAGAATTTTTTGTCAATGAATCGATATGACATAGAGGGAAAGTCTGATGTAAAGAATTAGTCAAGTACAGAGGAGTCACATAAAGAGGACAATAACTGGTTGATGCAGCAGGGCACAATCAGCCTATATTGTGCTACGGCTTATGGGAAGAACTGCCTCGGTCCTGCTGGGGTGTTCCTGTGCTGTCAGTGCAGCACAAGTTCAGATCTTTCCTCTCTTCCAGGTTGTCCCAGAATTCCCAATGGTTATTCACAAAGTCTTATCTCACTGATCAGGATGGACCATGCACAGACTGGACGTGAGATGTCCCAGCCCCTGATCCTTCTAAGCAATGCTTGCAGCTGTACTGGAGGCAACAGCTGCAAACTGTATGCGATTGCACACCAGTCACAGAGGTTGCTATACTTAATATGATGTATACATAATCTAGATATCTGAAGGCCTCAACAGTTAGTTACTGGTCAGACTCAGACTCTGTCTGAGTACAACAAATAGCCAACCCTGAGCCAAACACAGGATTTTGAGGCTCTATTTTTAGACTTATGTGGCTAGTATTTTTGTGAATCAATTTAGAAAGATGGTAAAATACCTCTTTTCCAAGTCCCTATCCTACATCTGGTCTTCTTGACACATCTGATCACTCTGTATTCCCTCCGCAGGGGCTTGTCGTGGTGGCAGGCTCCAAAAGTGTGTGTGTGCTTACTGATACAGCTAAAGAAGACTGAAGGATCTATGTGCTTGAGGGCACTCTTTGGAAATAATTCCCTGGGTTGGTTTATTTTTCCCTCTTCCTACATAGCAGCTCTTTCTTCTCTTTTCTGCTTTTGGATGTGAGGTAACTAGAGTCCGCTCTCCAAGGAAATGTTGTCTGTAGTCCACGTGCCAGCTAAGGCAGCTAGGAGGCTTTTGTCTTTTCAGGGACGAAGGCAAAGAGATCTTTGGAAATATTGCTGAGAATTTTCCTCATTTTGCCAAATAGTCTTTTATATTTTCACGTTCCCCACTCCTCCACTTCTTCTACCTTTCTAAAACCTTCTCGGACACTGCTGCAACTGAGGTGCGTTATTATGTGTTTATTGCTACGGTGCTGTAGTAGCCCCTCCTCCTTATTCAGCTTATGCTTTCAACCTGCATCTCAACCAGGCAGAGCAGAGCACGACACTGAAGGCTGCATGAAATCCTTACTGAATCCTGCAGACAGCAGTCAGAAATGTAGCCCAGGGACCAGTAAGTGAAGGTGACAAGCAGATGTTGGACGAGGAAGTGAAAGAAATGAACCATGTGAATGATAGTAAATGGAAAAAAGAAGTCCTCTCTCCCACAAACTCTTAAAATGCCTGATAGTCTGAATGACTAATTTGGTGAAGAGATAGATTGAATTTAGCTGCAATAAATATTTATAAACATCACACTATTCCTTTATCTAGCCTGCAAAAGATATAATCGGCATCTGCACATCTACAGTTGTAATGCTATGGTTCTCAGAAATATCTGGCAACATGATATATACATCTTTACTTTTGTCTTCTACAAATAAATGTAAAACAGCTGCAAGGGAATTTAAAAACTGAATTTATAGGTGTTTATGCTTTATAGAACAATCTACTTCCTTCGTGTAAGTGACTATTAACTTTATTCAGTGTGCCTGAAAGTGAATCCTGCTGTACAAGCAAAGGATTACGTTATGCCAGTCTCTGTTTACATAAAGTGCTGGCAGCTATTTCAGAGGATTGCCTGCTCTGAACTTTCTTACCCTGGGGTTATAGATTGACACCATGAGCCCAGCAGGATAAAGGGAGACTCCTATGGTGAAAATATCCACACAGATAGACCTGTTTCTAGAACCTCATTCTGTTTGCTCATTTTTTTTATTCTAATTAATTCACCAATTAATTCCCAGCACTGTCTCAGCATCTCATGCGTAAGACTCAGCTAGTGCATCAGTGGTCTGCAGCTAAACACCTGCAGATGGCAGCTTGAGAAAAATATTGATTTTCAATACTCGAATTTGTTGTTTAATTCAGCATTATCTTCATAACTATTCCTTCCTCATCAGCATATGACCACAAGGAGCTTGTCTGTTCTAGGTAGTCAGGAGCAAGACAGTGAGTCAATTCATAGGAGCAGCTTGCTCCCTAAGTAGGCAGGAGGAGAGAAGACGAAAGGACTACGCACACAGCTGTGGGGAGCAGTACAGCCCCATTTCCATAGGCCACTCTCATGAATGCAAAGCAGAAAGAAAGGGGTGGACCACTTGTAAAGAACGGGGTGGACCAGCTGCATGATGCACCCCAACAGAGGAATTCTGGGAGGGATAATGGTCCTCTATCAGTAGTCCTTCACAGCACCCTTACCTGGCATTATGCAGCTCACCAGTGCCTATACTGATAATGATCATCGGGGACAACATGAAAACATTTATTTTTCTGGGTGATTTCATAACAGCTATAGGGAGGAGTTGCTCTTCTGGGGATGACAGAAAAAAGAAAACAGAAAAAAATCATCATTGGCAAAGAAGCAAAGAAAGCTGCTGCACACATTAAATAAAGAAACAAGATGGAGATGTATTTATCAAAGACAAAAAGTACAGCTGGGAACCCTGACTTCTCTAGAGGATGTTTGTGCCATCAAATTAAGGAATGATAGAAATCATTTGATTGTACAACCAACTGCATGGAAAAACAGCACATCATATGGCCTATAAAGAAAACCCGGTGAATAGAACAAAAAAAAAAAAAAAAAAAGATTGTTTCATGTCTACAATAAGAGACTTTTCCTTCTAAAGTCCTAAAGTCATTGCTCGTGCATGTACTACTATGTTCCATAAAGTTCAGCCATCTGCATTATTTTTCTATGAATAAGCTTTTACAGAGTATGAATAACCTGAGTTCAAATGTGATGCTTGACCTCCCACATGTAAATCCTCATTGATACAAACTAAGTGGAAGGGAAAATCAGACCCTAAAAAAAGTGGAGGATCTTGGATTTTACCACTGGATCTCCTGACTGACTACTGGACAAGATTCTTCCCCAACGCCATGCTAAATGTATGCCCTGACATTTTTCATGAAGTGCTATGATATAACCTGTAAAAGATCAGCATGAATGATTCGATTCTAAAAATGAGCATAGTCTGGAGGATTGAGGTTGGAGTTACAGGATTGCATTGATAGCATTAACATTCAATACAAGCCACTATGAAATCTTGTCAGAAACAGTACCAGCAGGAGCCAAGACAAAACAAAGAAATCCAAACTGATCTCCAAAAAAAGAGTATGCACAGCAGTATGACAGCAATACCAGAATTTCCATAACCATATCGCACTGGTGGTATATCAAATCCAGTATTTAATCTGTGGTCTTTCAAAGAAAAATCATAGAACCATAGAACCATAGAATCATAGAATGGTTAGAGTTGGAAGGGACCTTAAACATCATCGAGTTCCAACCCCCCTGCCATGGGCAGGGACACCTCCACTAGAGCAGGTTGCTCAAAGCCCCATCCAGCCTGGCCTCGAACACCTCCAGGGATGGGGCAGCCACAGCTTCTCTGGGCGACCTGTTCCAGTGCCTCACCACCCTCACAGGAAAGAATTTCTTCCTGATATCTAATCTAAATCTCCCCTCTGTCAGTTTAAAACCATTACCCCTCGTCCTATCGCTACACTTCCTGATCAAGAGTCCCTCTCCATCTCTCCTGTAGGCTCCCTTCAGATACTGGAACGCTGCTATAAGGTCTCCCCGGAGCCTTTTCTTCTCCAAAGGACAATGAAAGAAATCAAGAGAAGGATTATTCTCCCAATAGGAAAAATCTCTTCACAATGCAAACCAGGTCTCCCCTCTGAAGCTTAGGGGTCATGTTTCATCTTTTAAAGAAAAGAAAGTGCGATCATATGATCATTCTAATGAGCTAGTGAAACTACGGAAGTTCTCATTTTCTATTTAAAAGATAATCACACTTTGAATTCCACTGAGCCTGGTGGCATCTTGTGGCAGTGAATTCTACAGATTCACTCTGTGTTGACTTACTCTACTTTTTAATAAAATCAGACAACAAATAAGGAAATCAATACTTCTCCTCATGTAAGAGTATTATGAAAATCTGAGGGTTAGCCCTGAAAACTCATTAACTCGGCGGCTCTTCATAAGAGCACAATCAAATACAGGACAGATGAAAAAAGGGAAAAAATGTTGCTAAATGTTGATGATGATCTTTAGCTATTGTATCCCTTTAAATAGTACTTAATATATGTTAAAATATTTAGGATACTTTTCTGTGTCTTTTAGACTGAAAGGGATTTCTGCTTCCAGTTTATTGCCATTAGGTCTTTCCTCTCTAATAAATTCTCATTCAGATAATGTTAATGTATCAAATCAATCATATGCATTTCCAAGTAAATATGCCTTGGTCTTTCCATTGAATAGGGCATCTCAGACTTTCTCAGTGGGTATTTTAACTTCTTTAAGCAACCCTCCCTGTGACGCCCTCCCTGTGACACCCTCCCATCCCTGCATTTTTTTTGCTCCTTGTCCTACTAAATAATCGATCTCTGCATAAAGGGTTGGGACCAAACCACTAAGTTCAAAATAGAATGAACAACAGATCAATAAAACATGAACTTTTCTCCCACTTTCAGTTTTAACAAAACAGTTATTTCAATAACTAAGCTTGCAGCCAATATTTTTACTTTACTGTTTCTAAGGTCAGAGTGGTTTCTAGCTTGAGAAAGACCTAACAGTTCATTTTTTGTTATAAATGAGAAAATTTAAGTGCCAAAAGATTGGCACTTCTACTGAGTAACTAACATCTCCCACAAAGTCTGATTTCCTCTCACACCACACACAAAAAAAAATGATGAAAAGCGCTGGCTAAATTGGCACACTCCCTAATTTAAACTACAGTCACAAACGTGATCTATGAAGCACTTCTTCCATGGCATTAATTTCACACAACGGATACATATGTCTCAGCAGATATTCCTGCATCTTCTCACTTTGAACTAGAGATATTTATCATTGGCAGCAGTGCCTCAAACCTTAGCATAGACAAATAAAACTCACAGAGAAAAGGTATCCCCCAGAGGAATGGTCTCTGGTCCCTCCAAAAGTTCAGCAGAAAGAAGGGTATAAATTTATGTAGCAAAGGCAGACTACTGGGAGTTAGTAGATGGGGAGATTTAAGAATCAGTCCCAGTACTACAAGCCTGTGTTTTCACTGACAGTGAGCTCAAGCCCATATCTGAGCATGGTTAACTTGGGATCCCTGTTCTTCCCATTCATATTTCTGGGGTGTGTGGAGCCAAGTCAAAAAATCCCACAAAATATTTCTCTTAGGAAAAGCTGACCTCAGGGTTCCTTCAAGTAGACAAGGGAGGCTATTCCTAACTCCAAAATATGACCCTAGAGATGTGCTAAAAGCACGTTAAGGCTCTGTTCCTCCAGAGTGCTGCTGACCATAGGTAAGATCAATGCCAAGCAGCCCGCACAAGCAGATGCAGTGGTCAACAATGTGGATGCTCAACAGATTTGATCTTTAGAACAAGCTCATACTGACATACGCATGCCCATACCTGTAGTTCATGCAGCTAATGATCCCACAAATTCAAGTATTAAGATCTGTGAGCAGTTCACTAACTGTCCAAAAGTAAGTTTGACAGAAGTTGAACACATTCACCAGTGACTTTGATTTCACCAGAAACTTTGCCTCAGTTTCCCCAGTAGTAAAACTCCAATTGCTTCACAGGGGGTCATGAAGCTAAATCTGTGAGTATTTGATAACTGTAAATGGAAATAACTGGATCAGTGGATGGTATCATTACTATATTCCCTCAGTGGTGTGGGAAACATCACTATAATAATTTGCATTCCAAAGGAAAAATCCCCTTTTGAAGATTTACTTGCATTCCAGAAGATGAATTCCCCCTCAGAAAAAAATCAAAGAAAAAACAACAGAGCTTCTGAACACACCTTTGCACAAGGCTGGATTTCTTCTCTTCAGAGGCTTTGTTTTTTAATTTTTTTTTCTTTTTTATTAATATTTTAGGCAGTAAGGAGGGCTGAGTCTGTGGGATGGGTCTTCTTTTCATTCTCATTTATCGAGTCTTACCAATAGCAAGAGATTTAATGATTTATGAAACCAGAAAGTGAAAACAACAGTCCTCTTCACATGAATAACTTTGTCCTTTGGATTACTTTTTTCTCTTCAGCTTTTTCCCCATTCCAATTAATTCTGAAGCCCACCTTCTCATCATGTTGTACTGCAACTCAGTTTTTTTAGTCAAACCGAACAGTAATTTCTTTCTTTTAAAAACTAATTTCTGTAAAGCTGTGATTTAAGTTTGTTATATACAAAGAGTATCCTTCTTCAGCCCAGACAATACTTGGTGTAGACTAGCTATACATACAGGCTTTGGACTGGTGGCTGCACAAGTGCTGTATGCACAAAATACCATGGTCCTCTCATGACTTTTCACCTGGTTGTGTTACATAGAATTTCTGTATAACCCGTTGGAGCCAAACTGTTGGCCTTCCTAGTGTTCCTCATACTCTGGGAGCACTCCCTGGCCACAATTCACTGCCTGTACCACCTGCAATTATGGACTGGGGATAGCTTCAAAAGACATTAGAGCCAGACGCTCTTCCCTGCCCCAACCCAGGCAAAGCATCAGTCTGTACTTCAGAATAAAAGCTGGGCACAGGAAAACCTCTCCTTTAGACCACCATTAGTGGCTTCTATATTTTTCAGCATCTGCTAAAAAAATTCTCACCCAGCTGTGCTCTTACTTCTCTGCTGAGATCATCTGAACTATTTCAGTAGAGACTGATAATCGAGCAAGGATTTCCCCTACAAAGATAGACCACAGCTGCAGGTACAGCATCACAGCATCGGAGAATTGACACGGTAATAATTTAAGCACCGGGACTAACACACATCATCCACTACAGATGGGCAAACAAGGGTTTCTCTGATTTCTTTTTCTCGTGTATGAGAGACTGGTATCTCCCCACAGCTTGGGCAAAGGATCGGACTCCACTCAAAGAGAGGTAAGAGGTGGAGGTAAGAGGTGAAATGCCTATATGCTCCAACCACAAGGAGTACAGGCTGCTTAGATGACCCACTCTCAAAAGACTGTGATTTCCCCAGAGCTCCCACTCACAGTCCTGGATGCTTTCTGCATTTGGCAGAGCTCCCAGGGAGTTAGTTCCACAACAAATTGTGTTTGCCCAGGTTACTTCTATCTCTGTATCTTCCAGCTTTTCATTGTGTGACTGCTACTTTAACACGATTTTAAAGCAGCATTTTACAGCTTGTGTATTCTTCTCAGCAGATCAGCCCATCTGCCTCACACCTTCCATCCCTGGCCTCCTGTTCCTCCAGGACTCCCTCCACCACTCATTTCCTTTTCTCTCCCATTTTCCAGTCGCAGTCTCCCAGTGTCAAAACTTGTCCAGAAAGTGCCAGCTGGTGCCAGCTGTTCTCCAAGCTTCATCAGCTTTTTTTTTCTCCCATTATCTAGCAATGTTATCTCCAAATTTAATACTTACTCTAGCTATTTTCCTTCTCCTGTTGAGTTCCACCATCTCCCTTGCCTCATCTTGCAGCTTTGGTTTTGAAGCATTTGGTTCCTACTACAAAAGCAATGCATGCATTAATTGCAACTTAACCTTAAATATATTACATCTTCAAAAAGTGAATGAGGTTTTTTTTCCCAGTTAAAAAATATACACTGTAAAAGACTGTCAAAACCTCTCAAAAATCTTGGCTAATAATCTCAGTTCATCTTTTGGGAGAAAATAGCTGTTAACTTCCCCGCTGTGTGTGCCTGTTTCTATCTTCCTATATACTCTAGATGCTTATATCATGTTCGTCAGTATGCTCACATCAACTCATTGCTATGCAACTTTGTAATTAATAGGTGGCATAGTCATCATGATCTTCCCACTAGAAGACATTTTCTTCAATTGCTTAAAACTTTGTTAAATTTTAGCAACAGTGGGTGCCTTCCAGAGGCTACATTTTTTTTCTCAGACTACTATTTCAACCACTTTCTTGAACTATGTACACACACACATGCGCACATACACACACAAGCGCTCTAACAAATATGGGCTTTGGAGCAGGGAAGTGAAAATTTGTAGGGAATTATCTTTATATCAGAGATGTATCATTTTCCACACTTAATTTTTTTTTCTCAAATCCACGAAGTGATGTACTTGCATCTTAGTTAACTCAGAGAGCCAACAGAAAGTGCTTCAATTTTGCCAGATAAATTGCTTGACAATTCCACCCAAACTATGTACCTTGCAATCTGGAGTGTAGGGGTGAAATAGGGCTTCCCTTCCAATTCTGGCTGCCCAAAATTCCATTTCCTTGAACAAAAGGATTGAGAACATCTCTCTCTTGTACTGGTAGTACAACACTCCACCTGCTGCTCCTGGCAGTGGGAAGTGGGAAATTCTCTACGGTAATTTTGAAAGATAAGGATCTGAGTAAGGCAGAAAGGCCTGTGAACTGAGAGAAAGAAATGAGGGTGATTGTGGAAAACTTGAGCAAAAAAAAAAAGGTTGGGGGATAAGAAGAAGGACTGGGATTCCTGGTAGCAGACTGAGACAGAAAAGTGAGAGATGCCAGAAGGAGGGTTGTCACTGAAATCACCTCTGAACCTTGATAAGTCACTCTTGCACCATGCAGACCTCGGTCTGTGCAGAGCAGACATCAATTACTGAAGGAGGACTAAGGAGCAGGATGGAGAGTTCACAAATCAGAAACTAGCATTTTAAGGCTGCATATTTCCACAGTTATTTCGTATTAAATGATTCATCTATTTGGGTCTGTTTCCCCTTTCCATATTCTGCCTTTTGTCCCACCAGTTCCCAACCTCTAGTCTGCCTCTGCAGCCATTTCTCCCCTCACAGCTCCTCATCCATCATTTCCAGACACTGAAGTTAGCAGAAGAACTAGGGAGGCTAGAGCCTCAATTATCACCACCTTATACAAAGTATACCTACGTGATGAGGGAGAAGTTGAATTGGCTTTTTTCTCCGCCTTTCTCCAAGTACACCTAGAGTCACTGCGCATTCTCATCTTTCCTAAGGCATTTAAAATAGATTTAACAACTTTGTATGCTATATACAGATTATATATACTGAATAGATAGCTATTCAATATTTGTATCTATCTTCTTCTGCTGATGTGTGATGTTGGGTGTCATGTTGTTGCACTCTGAAGTACACTGGAATCCAGCTCTGACTATCTATCCCTGAATTTCCCTGACTTGTGAATTTCAGAACAGCCCGGGAGTAAAATGCTTTTCCTCCATTAAGAAACCCAAGCTTCTTCACTCTTATATCCCAGAGAGGTGTATTCTGAGGAAGTACGCAGAGGTTTCGATCTGAAATTCTCATCACTGCCACTGTCAGGATTATGTCACAGTCACAGAATATTTTTGGTTGGATGGGACCTTTGAGATCATCGAGTCCAACCAACAAAAAAAAACCAACCAACCAACCAAACAAAAAAACCCCACACCCAAAAAGTCCCAGAACACCAACATCAAAACCAAACCAAACCAAATGCCCACAACCACACCCAACCCCACCCACAGCCACAACCCAACAATCTCGGGCACTAGAGCATGACCTGAAGTGCCATGTCTACACGTTCCTTAAATACCTCCAGGGATGGTGACTCCACCACCTCCCTGGGCAGGCTGTTCCAGGGCCTGACCACTCTCTCAGTAAAGTAATTCTTCCTAATATCTAATCTAAACCTCCCCTGCCGCAACTTCAGACCATTTCCTCTGGTCCTGTCATTATTCCCTTGGGAGAAGAGGCCAACGCCCACCTTTCTACAACCTCCTTTCAGGTAGTTGTAGAGGGCAATGAGGTCCCCCCTCAGCCTCCTCTTCTCCAAACTAAACATGTCAGAAGGTGCTCTTTTATTTCGGCAAAGGGAGGCTTTGGTAGCTCAGGAACAGCTCTCCTCCGTTCAGCCCCACTCCCAAGAACACTGGCTCTGGCTTCAGCCCCACGCCAGGTGGCAGCTCTCTCCTCTGCCACTCCGAGTCCTCCCCAGGACACAGCTCGTCCTGGGGAAAAAATAGCATGAGGTTATGTAACGAAAAATAGACTTGTTACGTGCATGCACAAGAGGGCAAAATTAAGGTCATGCAAGCAGTTCTGTAATGATTTCTGATTGCTTAATTTCTCCTCAGCACCTACCCCACTCCCCATCTAGAGGCTCTTTTCCCCCTCCCAGCCTCCACCATTCTCTTTCCTCGGCTTCCTCTTTCTTGCTCATCCCTGCCCATTTACAGAATCATGTTTCTGTCGCTCTTTGTTGCTGTCTATTGCCCCTATTTTGATAGTTTCTGTACATATGGCTCTCACTCTCTGCTCCTATTTCTCTCTGCTGTTTGAACAAACAGTTCACTGCCTAAGGCTGCTGTCTCCTGACAAATACAACCCCCCCCTTTCCACCCCATCCTCGTGTCTGACTCTACCTTCTCTCAAACTCTAACACAAAATACTTTCAGATGTACAGAAGACTTTCTGATTTAATTTCCTCTCCAGACACAGAGGGGAATTATTTGAAAAATCCTGATTAGACATGATCTGAATCAACTGAGGCAACATAATGTACACACAGCACTAATAATATTGAACATTTATACAGCATCTTTAGCCATGAAAGTGCTTTACAAACACTAAGGGAGTGATTTTTCAGAGGTCCTGTGCACTTATTGCTCAGTGACTTCAGCTTTTTTTTTTGTTGTTGTGATTGCTCAAAGCTTCTCAAAATGACAACCCATCTAATTAGTGTTTTAATATTGAAAAAAAAAAAAACCTCTCTAGCTATCATTTTATATATGGAAAAGTAGAACTATAAAGAGCATCACATGCATCAAGCCAGGGTGTAGGACTGCCTTTTTATTTTATGTTTGAACAGCAAGGCTCTGGGGCTGTATACAGAAAAGGGCTCAGCTCTCAAACTGTTACATTGACTGTCTAAGTCCATAAAGTTTTTTGAAATCTAAGTTTCTGGGGATGTTGTTACCCAGATTTCTTCCACTTCCATTTTTACAGAAAATTCATAACCAGTTGTTGGTTTTGAGCCTTACGCAGAGGAGAACTAAGACAAATATGAAACCCACTGTCTACTTTTAGTCAATAATTCAATGGTTAGAGTGCTCATCCGGATTCTGAAAGATCTTGCTTACTCGAGTTTGACCCCTGAGGTTTGACACCTAGCAGACAGTATAATGAAAGCATTAATAAGACCATTTAGCCTCATCAGTAAAGAAGCCAATTCCAAAGAGGGAGCTAAACCTGGGTCTTTGAACATCTTACAAGAACACTCCTAACTGGGTTAGATTTTCTTGGATGTTGTTTTACATGATAAAAAAAGACTGTTCCAACTTATGATCCTTGTATCAGGAGAGGTTTCACACAGTCATTTACAGATGGAGGCTCCCTTTTCCATTTGCAATCTGCTATAGGTCTTCTTGCAATGCCCCAAATTCTTATTATTTCCTGCTGACTGGCTTCAGCAGTGCTCACCTGATCTCGTTGGCTTTCTGTATTGCCCTTTTGAAAGCTGAGCTCTTCTTATACATTATGGAGAACCTGCAGAGCCATCCCATCTTAGGCACTTGTCCTTTTAATGCCTACATTCCTCATGGATTTAGCCCTTGACATCTAAGCAACACTGCAAACAAAAAATATCGATGACTCAAAGTTCCTAATTCCAAAAGCCACTTAAATGGAGTTCAGTGGACACTTAACTCCAAAGTTCATGTAAGAGTTGGTGCAGTTGAGTCCACATAATCTAAATTTCACTTATCCAACATCCTTCAGCTGAAAAAGGGCCACATTCTCTTCAGTGTTTCAGAGGAAAGGGTTTTCAGATAGGGGTATCAGGGTTTTATAAAGATTGCTAATAGCTGACAAAACATTTCAATCTGCCCCTGTCCTGTTGATATAGGCAGCCCTAGGTTAGCTAACAGCTATTTTGTAATTGCAGGTTTTGACTGTGACAATTTGGAAGTCCTCTGTTAGGAAACCTTTAGTGAAGCTATCAAAATCTGTAGATTTCATATTATCAGTTTTGTGCATCAAAAAAATTGGGAAGATGCATGGAGATATTCCCTAGGATCTTTTCCTGTGGAAGACTCTGCTCTGGCAGGTCATATATTGCAGACCCTTCTGCATGTGTCATCAGTCACTACAACTAAATATTTCCTGTCCTTTTAGCCCATAGGTAGCTAAAAATAAACCTGTATTCAGTGATTATTTGAGATACTAAAATTGGTAATGTTTTTCTTAAAAAAATAAGATGGAAAGATTGTCATCAGGTCACACCTAACCTCAATGATTTAAAAATAAATGAACTACCCTGCTTTTGGGTGAGGAGCCCTTTTGGTACAGCTATTTGTCAAAGATAATAGGCCTTCTGGTCTTGCAGGTAGTAGTTCCTCTAACATTTTAAAGTAGTTAAACAGCTGTGGTTTCTTACATTTTGAGACCAATGTAAAGCCTTATATAGCATGAACATGTAGTGGTGCAGTGCGTTCTTATTGGAAATGTTAGAAATAGTCTCTCCTTGACCCTGTCCTTTAAGTATGCCTGCCTGGCTTTGTGATTCAGCCCAACAGTCCTGCCTTTTTTTCCAAGGTACATCAGGTTGAATTTGTTCTATAGAACTTGTTTGATATCTCTTAGGAACTTTAAATTCTTTCCTTGCTACAAGTCTTTATAAGGGTACTCAGTAGCTTAAAAATAGCGTCTTTCCTTTTTTTTCCCTCCACTGTCTCATAGTTAATTTGTTTTTCAGACTTGCAAGAGATCCTACACAACAGTAACTTCCTTTTCAATCCCAGTAACTCCTGCTCAGCGAAGCAGATCTCACTGGTGAGGCTCAAGCACCCTACAAGAAAGGAAAAGAAAGTATCATAAAGCTCAAGCTGAAAGCTCTGCTGGACAGCTTGGCACAGGAAGTTCAGAATATTGCCAGTTTTCAGAAATTAGCCTAGACTACAAAGAAAATGCAGTGTATTGGTTCTTTGTTGTGCTGTATGGTGCTGGGAGTACTGTGAAAAAGACTGGAAAAAGAAGGCAAAGCTGAGACAGTCCATATGCATGTTTGAATGTTGCCCACCCATTTCTTAAATTTCATCACAAATCAACATCTTTGCATTGTTCTTTCTTATGTAGTGCTATGTGTTTATGTGTGAGCATGCATATGCATAGATATACATACATATTTTTATATATAGATATATACAAGATCAATTTTCAAAAGTGAAAAATGGTTTTGAAGTTCTCCGTATATAAATTTCCAACCTTTGAGGATCTTATGGGAAACTTTCACTCTTGGCAAGTCCTTGGAAGAAGGTCTCCTTTTTTTTTTTTTCAAATCCAATTTAAAATTATTTTGTGAGTACAAATAACACCAGAATAACCAAATAACACCAGAACCCAAACTAGTCCAAATTTACCATTCCTAGAATTAGCAACCTCCTACACCAGCATCTAAATAAATGATCTAACACTGAAGTGTACTCATGAAAAATTTCAGAATGAATATATGGTACTCATACTGTAAATATAGTTTGCTTTATGTTCATGACAATTTTATGGCTCCCTGTCTTATCTGAAATTGCCTCACCTCACATCCATTGTGAAGCTGTTTTACTATAACATCATGGCAATTTTCACCAACCATTTCAGTTTATCAAGATACTTTTAAATCTCCAGGAAGTTGATTAAAAGCCCATCACCCTTTGCTTTCTGAAAGTAGACTGCACTTGCATCCTAACAATTCCCATGAGCAAAATATCCATTTCAACAAGCTTTGAGTTAAAATAGGCACAACATTACGTTCCTCAGTATAACAGTTTCAAGCCTTGTAAGTTTGTGCCCATAGCTTGTTCTGGTTATAGCAAGTACTCTGGCCTTTAACAGAAAGCATGACTGACAAAGGACTTAGTTCTGAGATTATGGTGCAAAACAAACAGTGTGGCACAAGATCTCAGGTTAAGGAACTTAATGATGGCCTTGATGATTTCAGGTAAAGCAAAGTATTTATGTTTGTAAAACACTGGGATGACCTGATTTGCCGACTGTGAAGGCTTTTCCTTGTGTCCTTTCTTCTCCTTACCAATTCACTGAAATATGTACAGAGGACATTGGGCAAAAAGCTGAAGTTTTGTGTGTTTGTGCGTGTGTGTGTACATAAAGTATATATACGTACGTACATATATGTGCCTATGCACCTATGTGTATACATGTATGTGTATGTACACACATACGTAGTCTGTGGACTGTCAATGATATAGAAATTTCCAAACTGACAAGTAGTCTCATGTATTATATATAGTCTCTAATATATTAGATATAATATGTATAACATATCTTTTATATTTAATATTAAATTTATGTACAATATACATGTATAATATGTATAATACATATATATTAAAAAGTGCATATTCCTCTTCTTTGTTGGTAGAAAATGAATCTTTTATTTCCTTGAAACACCTGACACTTCCAATAACATCCTGTGTAAACACTATTGTCTTTAAAAATACATTATTTCTATCATAAACTATCATATGCAATATATAATAGGGGGGAAAATCCCCAGCAAAACCATTGTTGCCATAATTCACAACCAGTTTGTTAGAGGTTTAACTGCTTTCAGCTTTGCCTTGGGCCATTAACTAACAAACCAACCATTAACTGTTAGTAATGACCATTTTTTCCCAGAGATTATTGCTTAATTGAACTCCTGTGCTGTGTTGGTTATTTTTATGCCATCTCACAATGACTATGCATTACTGCATTTTCCTAGTATACCAACCACCTACTGAAATAAACAAGATAAGTGTTGGAGAATTGGATCTTCCACTGTATATACTATTTAAAATACATTACTTTAATGAACAGCTTTGATGTAGCAGACGTGCTTTTTCATTTTTCCTGTTCTCCAGAGCATATGCATCAAGTAACTTAGATGCAGAATTAATGCATGCTGCTGTTCAGTAATGTATACAATGTCAAGGCACTGTATTACTAAGCTGTGTTATATATTCATTTGGGTAAGACACATTTGATTATTAGCATTCTGTTCTTCAGCAACAAGCCACATGTGCTGTCTGTTGCCATGGCAATAAATTAGGAAGGATAACCTGACTACTTATCAATTTTTATTAGTGCAATCATCCTACCTGCTTAACCCCTCAGTAACAGTAGCATATTTAAACACCACTGATAAAATCAATGCAACTCTGGGGGTGTGAGTTAAGCTAATAGGGTGGGGAGGAAGCCAAGGTACTGTGGAGATGGGGGAGAGAAATACTGACTTACAACACTATGCTGATGTGATTCATTAATATTACAGGATCAAAAATGTTAATGTTTCTGAGGATCTTAGCACAGTGGGAAAAGATGAAAATAACTGCAAAAACTTAAGACGGATAAAATGAAAAGTGCTTCCCTCCTGCTGTGTTTAAAGCAGTATGTGTAAATGCATATGTTAAACTATAAACCTGAATAAATGGAATCAAAACATGTACTTGCTAAATTTTTAGGAACATCGTATACTACTAAATATATCCTTTAAAGCAGAAGGCAATGAGCTCATAAGAACAACAGCATGATTTTCTTTAAGATATGAAAATTATATTCCTATTGGTCTGTGACCTTTAAGACTGCTGCTAACACCCTTTCAATTATCACCCATAGAAAAATCAATTTTTCTGTAGTACTCAGAATTAAGAATAAGCTTCCCATTCATTCCAAGGTCTTCCTGGGATCAAAATAAAAGTTACAACAGATTTATTCTGAAGTATGTGATTTTGACCTAAAGATCTATATGTTCCTGCAGAGCTAAGTATCATTAATCCATGTTTGACTCTTTTAAGGCTATTTAAATCTCAATATTATCATTAATGTGAATTCACAGCACAGCAGCGAAGTCTGGTCAGGGGCCTCCTTGGACCTGCTCTCTATATGGATACCTTTGCCAGGAGGACACATGCCCTACTTTGCTTTCGGATTCCAGGATGACCCCACCCATCATCTCAATCTTACTATTGTTCCTTCGTGGTCCAGAGGATATGAGTTGTCAAATTCAACTGCACATCTGTGGACTTCTCATTATTAAGGTAGTAAAAGGCTGTCAATACAAAACTTTTCCAAAGCCTTAGAAAAAAAGGAAATATTCAACACAAATAACTCCTTACTTCAGCTGGGAAGTATTAGCACAACATTTTCCAAAACACCTAAATCCTTCACTTAAAACTCTCATCTTTTCAGGAGCCATGGGGGAATATGACAGGAGTTTGACGGGAGATAAACCTTGTCTTCTGGAGAAAGGAGACACTCTGGCATGCCACAGGAAAAGCCCTGTCTCCTGGGATTGAGAGTTTGCTGCAGAGGAGAAGCAGACCTCTTCTCTTGCCCCTTCACTTGCACCTGCTGCTCTCACTGGGGAAGATGAGGGGACACCATGAGCAGGCTGCCCTTTCTTCCCCTCCACAAGCTTCCTTCACCTACCTCTGTGAATGGAAAACAACCCCAGGAGCGGCAAAGCTGCCAGTGGGACAGACACGATGTGGAAATTACAATGACAGGAATGGCCTGGGATGGGGGCTGAAAGGGAGCCAGGACAGGGAGCAATAGAGACCTCAGGAGTTTGGGGCAGGAATCACTGCTGGGAGAGAAGCAAGCAGATGTGGCATTTGAAGCAGCCTGAGCTGTGACAAAATAGGACATCTGGAGGGACTAATATCTTTTTATTACTCATCCCTACATGACTTGTCAAAGAAAGTTAAAATAAACCGCAGTTAAAATCAAAGTGCATTTCTAAAGCATCTGAAATCATTTAATTTGGGAGCAAGTTGGACAATCTAGGGTTTAAGTTTCTTCCTAAAATTAGGCACAATCTTCCAGGTCATTTAGGTGCTTAAAAATACTGAGTCACATAAGCATAGAGTCTGTGCACTTTCAATGATAACAAAACTCTCAAGGCATATTTGACAAGTAGTCTCAGGATCGGAATATTTTTCCCCACAACGTTTTAAATCTTAAAAGAAGCCTTTGCCTTGTGAAGTAATTTTTTTAGAAGGAATAGTTGAAATCGACTTTACAGTCTACAGTGAGCTTCTAATCAGATATGCCACACGTTTTTCTCCACAATGCCAAACCACCAGCCAGACACCAGGTCAAGGCTAGCTGAAAGTTCAGAAGTTTTGATTTATAAGAGTAGGGTGTACATTGGCCACAAGCTCTGTCCACGTGTGTGTGTGTGTGTATTGAGTATTAACAACAGGATTTGGTAAATCTGTGAGTGCTCTCTCTTTGCCTCCGGTTCGTTGTAAGTGTCAGCTTTCTGAAGGAAAATACTTTGTTCAAATCTCAGATTGTCATTATGCTTTCCCCACCCGAGAAGATATTAAGATGATCCATTCCATTCCCATAGTTGGACATGTATTTTCAATGGAGCCTGACAATGGTGCCCAATGTCAAAGTTCAAACTGGATTGATGGATTACTTACTCTGTTCCATTCCAGTCATGCTCTGTAAAGGAAACAAGGCATTGCTAAAAATGCCTGACCACTGACAGATTTCCAAACAGGGCTGCTGTTTATGCAGACCTCTCTGGAATGACTCCTGTGTGCAAACACACCTTCTCCAGTTGGAAGCAGAACAAATCCCAACATTGTTATCTCCCAAAAAGCTCAGCCTTCCCTGTCAGCACCTCACTAGGAAGGGGAGCTGTAAAATTCTATATCCACCCAGACTGTTTCCAATAACCTGTAACAGTAGCGTGCATCTAACTAATATATCCAGGAGCTTTTCTAAATCTTGAGTTTTGAGCATAAAGCTATTGTTGATAGCAGATACCCCTGTAAAAACTGGAATTTGCACAATCTACAGATTAATAGATACCGATTGGAATAAAATGGGTTTGGAACAGCAAAGAAGTGTATTGAAGTTAGTGATTGTCGGTATTGCACTTGAGTCCGATATCATGTTCCCATGGGTTGGCGCAGGCTGTGAGAAGGCACACAGGTCAACTCGTAGCTCATCACAAGCTGAGATTCACATGCAAATCAAAGACATCACAATAATAGATACCAGGATACCATTAGGAGCTGTAGAAGATTTCTGTCTTTGTGTTCAAGCAGGCAACAAATGCTTTTGGCATCAGAATCTCAGACAAAGGACACAATAGTGTTGTCCTGAATATGACAGGTAGGGCTCAGTTTTGAACATAAGTTCTCCAAAACTGAAAGGGGAAAGAACAATTTCTCTAAAAGCCAGTTTTCTGTCATCTTAAACTGACATCTGGTGATTTAACTCATAAACCAAAATAAAATTACTGCAGATAAGTTAAGAACAGAAGCTAATCATATAGAGGTAAGACTGCTAAATAAATAAATATGGGCCACGCAGTGATTCACCTATGCACAAATGCAGGAAGCAAAGCTTTTTTTTGCTTCCGAGTCCCACCTATTTTTAGACTGGGCAGTGCTTTACAGGGGTTAATGGCTCTCTTTTCTATATGGAGACAAGACCATGCGAAATAGGGAACTTCTCTCTCTGCTTCATTCCTGCAGCTGGGAGAACAGTGTTGAAGGCATTGCACCAGCACCACAGCAGATTGCTCCTGCCTCACACTAAAAATAAATCAGGCAAGTGGCTGTGAGTGACATTCTGTTCCAATCTCCTTTTGGGACCAAGAAACATTCCTGGTAAGGTAATAAAAGGAAAATTTCTCTCTAAATAAATAAACAAATCTACTGTGAAAAGTGTCCATCATGTTTCTTGTTTTTCATCTTATGATTCCACATTTGATGAAGAACTTAACTGAACGAAACATATCCTTGGAATAGGGGCTGTATGGAGGTGGGAGAGAGAGAGTTTGTACAGAATAGGTGTGTTTGCAGAGGAAGACTTCTACAGAATGGGTACATGTACTAGAAATATGCATATATAAATATTCTTCTATAACATTTTTGAAGTAGTTTCTACAGGAAGCATTAAAAGTTCAGGTCTGAATTCATTGTATACGACTTAGCCATAAGAGGCAGTTCAACCTTCCCAGTGTCTGGGTTCCAGTCAAAAAGCTTAATAAGAAAAAATAAGAAAAACGAAAACACTTGAGACACTGCGAGTTACAACCAGTGAGCAAAAACCCAAATCCCTGCCCAATTAACACCAGTGCAACTAAAATATCATAGATAGAGTTGTTTGTTTATTTGAACTTTGTTTCCCTTCTCTAACAAAAGCACACAATGTGGTGGGAGAAGTCAGAGATACAGAAATTCTCTGACAGGAGAAAGTTTTCAGTAATGACAGTTCAGACATTTTTAAAAAATAACTAGCACACAGAGCAACACGCGTGCTTTCGAGCTGATCTAAAAGTCTTACTTCCCTCGCTCTGTGCCTTGCACTGTACCATAGCCACTCTACAGCCTTTTACTGTTTTCATAAGTAAAAAGTTTGCTAATGATCAAGCCTGGGGGAAGGGGTATGGCCACAGCATTCTCCAGAGACAAAAACTCATGAGTTTGACAGATGGTTTTATTCATTCTTACTTCTCTGTTTGTACTGTACAATTGTGATTCTTTTTTACTGTTTCTTTTACACTATTGTCAGCTCTCTTCTGGCTCCTTAAATAAATCCTCAGCTAAACCCCAAGTATAAAGACCATACATTTTCTCCTCTGAACCATAAGTATTTTAAGCATATTTGTGATGCTTTTACTTCTACAAGACCCTTTACTTTTCTGTCTTTAATTTATACAGTTTCTCCAGAGAAATCATCAGGTGCACAGGCAAGCAGCCAGATGTGGAAGTTGTGATTTTGTATAAGTATTAGATATATTGTGATTGATTACTCAGGCTTACAAATAGCAAGAGTTTAGAAGAACTCAAGAGAGACATACCTACATGATGTGAGAGCAGAATGCTTAGTCAAATATTTAAGACATACAGTTTTGTTTAATTCTAACACAGTTTACAAAGTGGCCCCTCGAGCTCCAAGACAAAGGAAACTAGATTTCTTATGGATATCAGAGTCTGAGAAGATACAACTTATTCTTGAAACTTTTCCAAGGTTGAGCATTCATAAAGTATTTCTCCTGAGCCTGGAGTCTTTGCTGTCTCATAAAGTCTGAATTCACAGTGCAGTTTTTCCCACAGTTGGAAGGGAATTGATACCCACCTTTTACCCTCCTACCTGCTTTCACAAAATCCTACAGGAACTTAATAATCTGTGTAAACTTTACCCTTCAGTCAAATTTGGTTGGAATCAGGAAACTAATTCAAAAGTTGTCCTGTATGTGTGGGGGACAAATGGACAGACAGCTTTGATATGCGTATGCAGTTACATGTAGCCACACACATAGCATAACCTCATTTTCCTATGAAACCAGAGTATAAAATAAATGGATATTTGACCAATTGGGCTTGATAGTTTCTGTACCTGTCAACAAGTGTTTTTCCCTAAGATTAGAAATAGAAACTTTGCAGTGTGCAAGGTTAATAACTCTAGACTGGATGGGCGAAAGACAATCCAGGAAGGGAATACATTGCAAGGTTCAAGATGCCTTTGCTGACACAAGGGCACCAGTAATGTCTCATTTTTACTGAGGAAACTTCAGTCTGGTTCCCTCAGCTGTGCAAAGCTGTGGGAGTGTCAAGCTGACCAAGGTGTTACATCTCAAAACAGTACCTAACTGCTGAAGGTTTTATAATGTAAAAACAAAACCCGGAGATGCTTTATAAAACAAATAACCCTGCATTCTCATTTCCAACAGCTGCAACATGAACACCACATTCACCATTTTCAGCACCCGAGGGACCTAGGAAATCACTGAATGCTGTGTGAGAGGCATAAAGATGCCAGCTGGAGTAGCGTGCTCTGACCTCAGAAGAAAGAGGAAGTAAAACTAACTCTATCAAGAGAAAGATTACACAAAGAAAGAAAAAAAGCTTGAGCTCTTTAGCTTAATGAAGCAAACACTGAGCAAGGCCATGGCTACAATACACTGTATCAACATGGACAGCTATTTAAGCTAAAGGGCAATATCAACACAAGGACATCAATCCATGAATAAAATTAAGCTTGCTGTGTTCCAGTTGTAAGAACACTGAGATTCTCAATGGCCTCCCTATACGGCCAGTGGTTTTAAAAGGTCAGCTTTTACTCGGCAACTGATCTGTTTATGAGATTTTATCACATCCTTGCCTGGAAAGAGAATGAATGTAAAGATGCAGGTGGTGTTCACCAGTGTTATCTTCCTGTGAAATCTTATGGTCTCTTGCATTACTGGTACCTAAAAGCGGTAGCCAAAGACATAGCTGAAAGACCCGGGAACATTTTCAGAAAGAGAAATTGTCTGATTCTTGCAGTATGTGGTGAAGAAAATATTATTTTCTACTTTAAACTCCAAAGAGAAAGAAAAAAGTGTCCTCCTCACTCTGCCTGTAACACTGTGTTGCAAACAATTAATGCCTCCCCTCAAGAGATGCAATTATGACTCCATCCAACTCTTCAGACCACTTCTCCATTCCACCATTAAAAGTTTCCCTTTCACCTGGTTTGATCTTTTAGAAAACATCTACAGTCGTGGTTGTTTTTAATTATTATTCCAAAGAATGTTGTTAACTACCAAAACCTCTGTCTGTATTCACACTTTTGTTATTTTACCAAGCAAATTTGCTCCAGTTACTGTCTTAAAAGCCTCAATAAATCCACGACACGTTCATTGTGAAAATTAAAATACTACTGCTTGCAAAAGTGTTATGGTTTAGTGTTTGAGAGTCTGATCTTTGCAGAGCAGTACAAGGAAGTCAAGAAGTCTATTTCCCAGCTCAAAAGCAGAATTAATTATACTCCGGTTTTGCTAGAACTGATGAGTTCTATATCCTCAATTCCCAAATTTTGATCCTATTCAACTACTGAGTTAGCAATCATCAGGTTGACATTAGTGTCTAAGAGTTAAACAAATATTTAAACAAATGATTTCATTTGTAAGCATTAAAGCTCTTCTGATGATTGCTAAATCAATATTAAACAAGCTGGAAACATTTAGGCTCTACCCACCAGAGCTGCAAGGTAAAGTATTCTGTTACAGTACACCAGTAGCCATAGATCTACATTTATCCATTGTAATTAATAATTTTAAGACATAGTACAGGATTTAGCTCTAGTATACACTTTTATTATCCTTCCAGACTCCTCAATAGTACAGAGATACACAGTTGTCTATTGTTTAAAAAAAGGTTAAACTCTTGGCCTTTTAGCTGTGTGTATCCATGGATGTTTGAAGAAGTGTGAACTAAATAGCCTGCTGAAATATTGTGTTTCAAAAGACCAGGAAATGGGCAGAAGTGGTAAGAGTCCTTATTATACATGAACTAGATGAGCACTCCAGCTGCATTCTGCTTTCAATTACTTTTGAATCATCCCTAATCTCTGGAACTAAAATGTGATTTAGGGAGGAAAACACAGTTTGAATTCTGCATTTAGGTAAGAGAGAGAAAAGTCAACAGATGGAAAAACAATGTCAAAAAGGCATTTTTAGACCAAGTATTACCGCTAGACTGAAGCGGGAGTGTTCTTCATGTCACAGGCTAAGATTATAAGATGTCTGCCTGAGCTTTTTCTTAATAACAATGTTGTGAACCCAGACTTTCTTAAAAATAGAAGTTTGTTCTTTTTTCAAGAAAACAATGAACTGTTTTGGAACAGATGTACAGAACTCAGTGAGATGACTCATCAGCTGTGCTCAGTTACAGTGGCTTTATCTGTGAATGCGTATAGACAAAAAGCCACTCAAGAGAGTTCGTAAAAGAACAGCCGATCTACTGAGAGCTAATCACACTGGGCTATTCTTGGAGGAACACAGTGTTTGTACGTAATGCCAGCAGTTACCAATTATTGCCTCTGCTTGGAAAAATGAATAGATCTGTGCAGTTATTTAATGGTGCTCTCTGCAAAGACTCTATTTAAAATATCGGAACCTGTAATTCTCTAACACTGACCTGATCCAGCAACTGAGCACTCTGCAGTGTGAAGACCTTTCTGCTTAACTTAAGCTAATTTTCTCCACAGGAGACATCAAGTGCCGGAATACAAAGATGCATATTATAATACATCATTTGCATAAGGTGGCATTAAATTCAGGACAATTGATTTAAACCTGCATTTTAATGCCAACTATTTGCATGATATCTGTCTTATGAGGAAATTATAGATACCCCATCAGATTTCTACTGATATTAATAAATGACAACAACCTTAAACATAAGGAATGGAGGGGTAAATCATACCCTTGTAACCAGAATAAGCATTATAGTCTCATTCCCTCTGATGTACAAATTAAGAGCAATTTAGTGTAGAAAGTTTTGTTTCACAAGTGAGTACTGAGAACATAAGAAAGAAAGAACAAAATGGTGCATCTTTACTAGCAAATCCATAACTTCCTTTTCAAATCCAACAATTCCTTTGCTAGCTAAAAGATCTCCTTTGTGACAGTTACTGAAAAGTTGGTGCATCACCTTTAAACTCCTTCAAAGTCAACTGTGGTACCTGTACATTATGTGCCTTCTTTTAACAGATGTAAAACAAATTATATGGATTTGAAGGAGGACATATGGCAAAAGACAGGCAAAGAAATTTGTGTGATTTATTCATATAATTTTGAAGTAGCATATTTAAAATCTCATCCCATTAACATCCATTGCCCACCTAATTGCTATAAGTAATTGACAGCTCTCATTAGGAAGAGACAAAACTGAAGGGAATTAAGGTCTTGATCTTGCAATTGGATTTCCATGAGCTGATGCCTTCATTGTGTGGAGCCTCCTTGGCATATGTGGGCTCAGTCTGCATAGGGGAGTCCATCTGTGCAAATGTTATTGCAAGATCAGGGCCTAAGTTATATCATGGGAATTAAGCAGATTCTGTTATTTGGAACAGATCTGCTCCAAAATTACATAGCAAGTTAAAAGTTATCAATTGTCATGGAATAGAGTAAATACATGACAGTTTGTTACCCGAATTTGGAAAATACTGCAAATGACCCACTCTCTGTTAATCCAAATCTGGAAGCAGATGAGAAGATAATTTTGCAAACTTGTTCTTTACACTTTTTTTGACATTAGTGGGCCTTTTTACATTATTGTTATTGAGATATATTAAAAGTTGTGTGGAGCGATAAATACCAAAATCCTGTTAACAATAATAAGATTTACTTACGGAACTCCCCACACACACCTTTGCAAATTTACCCCTCAAGATTTAGTCAAGCATTTTGGGAAAAATTATTTTTTTGTTCATAGCCAGTTTTAAGATCAAATGTACTGTATCATACTTATACAAAATAAGTTTACTCTTAATTTGCCCATGTCAAGCTGGGCAGATGGTGTGGGCCAAATTTACCCGTGGACTAAGCAGCTGTAAATGCCAGGGCTGTGACTAACTGGTGAGTAAGCAATAGTGCATGTTACGCATGGCAACAAATTGGTAAGGAAATATAAATGAAAGTGTTGTGCCAGAGAGAATATATAAGAAAGGAGTACCAGGAATGTAGGCAAGGAGAAGCTATAAAATGATCAAAGATAAAAAAATTTTTCATCTGATTCCTGGCAGAGTAACTGACCCCACACACACCTGCAAGTGCTCCTGCCTTGACGTGTTCCCTTTTAGGATCATCTCCTCCCGGTACTTGCTCCCTTACTTTCATAGCATGAACAACTTATACACTAAATAGATGCAAAATCCATTTAGCTACACATTTTTTTCATACCTAACATACTTACTGATGGAGATACCAGTGTATTTAACCACAGAGCCTAACATCTGGAATAACAGGCTGTTGCTAGCTGGATCCAGAAGGCAGCTGAACTCATGAAGTTCGAGGTTTTGTCCCTTCTGTACTTCTGACAGCCTTCCCTGTCTCCTGCCTCCCCAGCTGCAATTCTTGCACCCTTCCACAAGGTTTTTACTTCTCCTTCATGTACTTCCCACATAATGCTAATCTCCCATTTTTCTCACAGCCTCATCTTATGAGCCCTACCTCTTTGAGAGCCAGCCAGAAACCTGCAAGTATTGACTGGCAGATGCCAATCATCATGATGCACATAACAACTGGGAAAGTGGTTCCTCTCCCCCGAAGAAGTTAGGTGTTCAGCTTTCCTTTTCCTCTCGTGGAGCTTTACTTCAGGCCCCTCTCTTCTACACAGCCCTTGTAGCACAGACAGATGACACAACCTAACTGGCATAGTTTCCTTTCCAAAAAGATCAAAATGTTCCCAGACACACTGCAAAATTGGGGGGAAATATAGTCTCTGAAAGTGCTTTAAAAAAAAACAACAACCTGATAAAGGTCATATTTTACTGCTGTGTAAGTTTCCTAGTCTTGTGTTTGAACAGGAGAAAGGAACTCCCAGAAAATAAATAGAGTGTGGAATTTCTATTGTCTATTCTGTAAAGTTACTTTGGAGTGGGAGGCTGGCTGAAAAAAAGAAAAGGAAAAAACACTTTTCCAACACTATATGTGTAGGGCATGAACAACAATAGCCTGAATCATAAATATCTTCTTTGCAGCTGGGAGTGGGGGAAAGAGCTTATTGGCTGAGAAGAATGGAGTTTATTATATTGCAAGAAATATGCAAGAAAATAAGATTCTGAAGCAAGATCGGGATACTCACTGAAAGAACTCTATGAATAACTGCTTTGAGATTTGCTGGTAGAACTGAAAAATAAAATGCTCAACTCAAAAATAAAACATCTTAGTTTTCCTCATGAAAAGAGATGTTTCATTCTTGGTGAAATTAATGACCGTTTCATATTAATTTTCTATAAATCAAGCACTAAAACTCAATCATAGCATTTAGCTTAAACGATGCTAGGTCCAGATAGTCCTCTCTTTTAATCCTGTCTGAGTATTAATTATGTTGTAGATAGCAATTGAGATAACTGTTATCTACACCGACGTACATTAAAAAAAACCCCATAGGCAGATAGTAGCGCTATTGAATGTATACTAATAAAAATAATAAATACATATATTACTAAAGGAGTTCACTTGTTGGGTAAAAGATGGGGGAAAAAATCTAAATGCCAAAGGAAAAAAAAAAATCATAAGCAATGTTTTTCAGATCTTGGCTAGTAATTACCTCTTATTCCAAGACAAATTGCTAGCAGGTTAAAGAAAAGAGGTCTTGATCCTTTACTGAATGGCATTGCTATTGTCAATTTGACTGAGAGGGTTACCATTACTTCTTCTAAATCAGAAGCCAGAAGTGCAAAACAGGACTCCTGACCTACCTGGCCCCATTTTAGTATTTAATTTAGCATGTCAAACATAGCAGTCGGAACTATAACAAAAGTATTTTGGTCTGGAATCAGATGTTTTCTCTTCTCTTATTCCCTTACTTATTCTTTTAAATTCTTCATAATAGAGGGAGTCCAGCAAACATGCTCGGAATATGAGAGAAATTCACAGCAACATGAAAAGCCGGAGCTGACAGAAGGTGAGTGCTCTTGGCTGAGCCTCCTCAACCTTCCCAAAGGGGAGAAAGATGCAGCAAAGTAAATAACTGGGGGGCCTCCTTCAATAAAGCCTTTTTTGTACCCTGTTCCTCAAAGTTCCTCAAAGTTCCTCAAAGTATCGTTTCCCCAATACTTACTCTGTGCTTCCCCACTTTTTCAGTGGAAGAACCTGGGCCAGTCTGGGACCAGTGGGGCCTCTGGGGAACAAGTTGGGGGCTGCCAGGCTGCACATGGGGGCATGAGGGAAAAGCCTGCTCCAGTGTGTTGGAGAGGATCAGCACAGGAAGCAGGGATGCAATATGTCACCAGATTAATTATGTGCTCCCATCTCTCCCTTTTGACACCTCCCTAAGCTGGGAAGTTTGTATCACACCAATTTCAACACAAACCGGAAAATAGCATCACTGGGACACGGGGGAGTGGAGGAAGAGTTATTCAGGAATTCTTAAAATTTGTTAAGAATAAATATGAATAAATAAATCTTAGTTTTCATAACACACTAATTTTGAAATGCACTCTCTGAGTAAAAATATCTTTTAGTGTATACAAAGAAAAATGTGAAGTTGAATGTATGCATAAATTCCATTACTTATAGACATCATATTGGATCAGGTTAGGAAAGCTAAAGCCCTGATAAAATAAAATCTAGCCAGGGACATCAAGGTCAAAAAGAAAAGCTTCTACAGGTATGTCAGTGGTAAAAGGAAGACTAGAGAAAATGTGGGCCCTCTCTGGAAGGGAATGGGAGACTTGGTTACCTGGGACATGGAGAAGGCAGAGGTACTCAATGACTTTTTTGCCTTGGTCTTCACCAGCATGTGCTCTAGGCGCACACCGCCCAACGTGCAGAAGGCAAAGGCAGAGACTGGGAGAATGAGGAACCACCCATGTAGGAGACCAGGTTTGAGACCATCTAAGGAACCTGAAGGTGTACAAATCCATGGGACCTGACAAGATGCATCCACAAGTCCATGGCAGGGGGGTTGGAACTAGATGATCTTTAAGATCCCTTCCAACCCAAACCACTCTATGATTCTATGATATGTTTACCTGTCTATAGTACATTCTCTTCCGCTTCCTCTGTCCATGCACAGCATACAAAGACCAATATATATTTTAAATAAATTAACACTGGGCAGTTCTGACATTGACCATAAGCTGCCAATACACGCAAGGAAGTAACAGGTTTCAATCTAGGTCCTAACCCTGTCCTAATGTCCGAGTTTCATTTTCCAATGAGCAATATTACTGCTTTAATATGCTTCAGCGATTAGGATAGCCTAGAATGTTATTGCAGAGATGCTATGTCCCAGGCTATGTCCCAGGCAGAAGATGAGGAATGTGGCCTACCTTGGCATTATAATTACAAAGGGGTTACCCCAACATAAATTGAGAGTCATCATGCTGTGACTATATGTATACAAATTCCTATGAATTTAGAATGGGTTCAATCTGTAGGAATAAGCACATGTTAAACGACATGGCAATCCTGTTCTCTGTGAAAATACAAAATGAGGGAAAAAACACAGGCAAATATGTATAAGAAAACTTACTGGTTAACTATATTCTCTCTAGTGTCTACATAAATCCGTCTACATTTTCTAATGAATATGGCATGATATTTACCTTTCACACAGGAATGAGACGAGACATAACTTTAATAGTGTTTGCAAAGTACTGTATAAGTGCAAATGATTGATAAAGCCAGTGAGTGGCAAAGAGCCAAAGAATATTTAGACTGAGAAGTGCTTAATCCAGGGGCCTTTGGGGAAAATGTTTCTCTTCCAGCTTTTTCACAATTCACAAATCAGGAATTGGTGAGCAAAAGTAGCTTTTCACATATTCTTAGATATTGAGAAAATGGAAGAATTTAGCTGCAAACAGTTGATCCATTTTCCTACATATGAGTTATAAAAAGATTATTAGAGACATGATCAGTAACTATGAGACAACAAATACACTGGATTTTTCCCTCTTGCTATTAATTGATGATATCTTTTCTTTGACTAGGTTTGTGGGATTCTATTCTGTAATGGCATTTTAATATTATTACATTTCTATCACTTCTAGAATGTCTCAAAACAAGAAATTTCTGGTTAATAAAAGACATTTATCCAGCATGAGATAAGTCAAGAAGGCTTTTCTTAAAAGAAGATAACACAGAAAAATTGGTGCTGCCATAAATAAATATAACTCTATTTGATCCAATAACATCTTTAGAATTCAAGGGTTTTAAAATTGTTTAATGTATTTTATAGTCATAGCAGCAGATTCTCTCAAAGGATTTGTTTTCACAAAGCTCTAACTGTGTAAACTTTATCACCCACACAAAATCCCACTGGCTTTCAGTAAGCTACAGTTTCAGTGTGGAAGATACTTTTTGCTTTTTTGTGTTTCACATCGTTTTGTTTACATACAGCTTTCACTCTGAGGATCACTAAATAGGGATTCTTTTCAGCATATGATTTGGACTTAATCCGCTAACTAGGTCTTGGTAGTATAGCTTGCCATCTACTTTGAAACTGTGCTGAAAAGTTACTTATAGAATAGAATCACCTATACCTGATTAAGCAGTTTTCCACAATCCCAAGGAAGATTTCCACAAGGCAAACTTGCAAGCTAGGGCAGGGAAGTTGTGGAGAAGAGGGGCTAATTTATTCTTAACAGGATAGAAAATGCATGTTAACATGTCCACATTTCCATCTATCGTGGTGAAAATGTATTCTTTGCTGCCTGCTATTGTGGATATTCTCTGCTGCCATTATTGAAAGAATAATTTTTTACCAGTAGTTAAACCACGACTGGTCTGTAGGTCTTCCACAGTAACGATTTTGGTGGGAGGCAAAGGCACCATGAGAAGAGGGCTCACCTAGGATGCAGAAGAACCACAGATTAAGTCACTTCCCCATCAGCTCCACGGAAAAATTGAAGCAGGAGATTTCCCTCCCCAGGTAAGTGCTTTGATGACTACTGGAGTGTGGTGACATCTCTTCTCCCAGGAGAACCTAATGACTAGTCAGTTCTTAAATGAGATGGGACAGTGCCAATTTAACATTTTAGGAGACTGGCTTTACAATCTGGTGCACACAGTATAGGGATGTAGGAAATCCAGTTTCACTTTCTCATTCCACTGGCTTTAAAAGGTCTGGGATTTGTTCAATGTGGGACAAAACCAAACCCAGAAATCTTTATATGATTTGGCAATGATGAATTCTTGTCTTCTGGCCAGCCTTAAATACCACATGCAGTAGAATCTCATGTCATATTCAATCTAACTCCCCCATTAAGAAAGATCTCGTGTCTTATATTCAATTCAGCAGTGATAGCTTAATAACTAATCACTTGTTTATGACAACCACCATGAAAAAACCCTTAAAGCCCAGGAAAATGAAAAGGTTTTTTGCTCTTGGACTGAGATTCAGATTTTATTTGAAGTGTGAAAATCACAACAAAAGTTTTTGTTAATAATAATAATAATATGCCAACATTACAAATTACTACCAGCAACCCCCACTACCAACTTGGAGATGATGAGAAGAAAGGAAGGGACCATAAATCTTAATGTTTTAGGGAACAGATTAATTCAACATGAAGTAAGAGAGGAGTATGAAACAGTTGAAGACGTGAGTAGCATCTTTGAATGAAGAGTCATTACAAGAGGAAACACTATTAAGATTAGATTTGAAGATTAGAGGAGCCTGGAGATTACAGGGGTTATGTTGCATCTTTGTCAGGATTATTGTATTCAGGCTGTATATGTGCAAGGAACCTGCAAAGATAACAAAAGAAAGAAAAGAAGTTTCTAAAAGCTCCAAGTGTGTGGAACCTTAGCCTCAACGGCTGCTGCTGAAATACCTGTAGGATGTTAATCAAACTTTTTCATGGCTTTCAAGCTGACAGTTCAGCAATGTTCCTGTTCAAACAGAAATTTTAGCATAGGTTAAGCCTATTAGTAATGATTGTCAATCACACCACCAACTTCTTTCAGTTAAACACATTCCAAGGACTTTAAATACACTTAAGACTCATGTTATCCCAAGGGCTATTTCAATCTAGCGTCTAAATAGGACCTTTAGTATTATAGATATAGGTGCCAGCAACGCGTCCTTTTGTTGTGGGTTTAGGAAAGGGCAAGAGCACAGATGCCTACAGCCATCAAGGCCTTTCTGAAGTGTGCAGTGGCAGCATGCCACCACACACAAATTGGCAGTTACCTTCACCAGGCAAGAGAAATAATTTTAGAAGTAGACAGGGCTGGGTTTTTCCTCTCTCTCCCAAATTCCGAGCTTGCTGGGAACGTCTCTCGGTGCAAAGTGAGCATTGTTCATCAAAGCGCACAGTGAGCAGAACAGCTCAGAAGTGATTGCACGACATAGTCTATATTTCCAAAGTGGGCACAGGCGCTCCTTATATAAATCACGGTTGCAGCAGTGACAGGAAAAATATACAGAATCATAAACTGTATTGTTAAAGGTTTTAGTAAATCATCAGAGCCTTGAAGGTGCTTGGGAATTTTAGCTCAGTGCTCTTAGTGGCTGCTGACTCTCCTGTAATCAGATAAAGAGCACAGGGCAAATTTGGTAACTGAATGCTTGTGGGCAGGTTCTACTTGGACTAATTACACGCATATTCGTGCTTTCGAGGGAAGGTTTAGTCTCCAAAGGAGCTGCCAAAATCAGCATGGTTCTCCAGTTGGATCACTAGAAATCCAAAGATCTCCTTGTTTGACTTCAGTGACAGAAATGGTAATTGTGGAAAAGTAGTTTAAAATTTGGTTCTAACATGATTTTTTAGAGCAAAAACCTCTAACTACACTTCCAACTACATGGTATTCAGACACACATAGAGGAGAATCATTCCTGAACAACAGCTCCAGTCTTACTCTACCAGACTCAGATAGATCAGCTAATAATATGGGAAATATGATGGTGGTTTCCCTATTTTTGCACACACACGCACACCAAAAAACCCACCACACCAAAAAAAACCCAGCAAACCCATATCTCAACAAAAAGCAGCAACATTCAGGATAGTACTTGCAGAATATGCAGTCAGAACAATACACATTTCAAGAATTATAAATTTAAAAAAACCTGATGATTGGTGAAGAGTTTACTTTTTGAGACCCTTGTTTCATTTATGTATCAGACATAATAACAAAAATGGGATTGTTGCCCACTCAGAGCCCTATCTCTCACAGCGTTAAGTTGCAGAAGTCAGTTTTGATTGCTTTGGAAGTGCTAAAGGTTCTGGATGAGATTTGGCTATTGTTGGCACATTTGCATATGGTCAGGTTGGACTCATGGGACACTCCCTACAACTCTATAAGGTGTAAGGAAGCAGACCATGACCCATTTTCTCACAAGAGACACTCTATCTCCAAAACACATGCTGCCTTACGCCATCAATCACTACCTAGCAGTTTTTGCCCACCCAGTGAGGCAGTTTGGCATCCTAGAAAGCTTAAGGCAAGGGACGGAATTTTTTAAACTTAATTAATGTTCAGTATATACAAAATTATCCAGTCTGCTACGCTGCTGGAGTTCACCAGTGTCACTACGGGTTGTAGTGTTTATATGAACCGTATTAGACATCAAGACAGAATTGTTTTCGCAGTAATCTTCCAGGACTCCTTCAAGGAAGTCTAAACAATGAATCTGAAGATTCATTTCACTGCCAGCTTGCAGGAATCTTAAAGATTATTCTGTTACACATATTGCACTGCACAGGTGATTTCAAAGCTAAAAATGTGCCCATGAGTAACGTCTTCCAAAGCATTTTTCTTTATAAAACGTAGAAATGCATTCCAAATGGGTTGATAAATAGAACAAAAAAATATGTGCTGTGTCTATTGCAGTGGGGAACACCTATCTACTAAAAGCAGACTAATAAGTTCTGATTAGGCTATTTGATAAGTCCATCTTCAGCATTCAGTAACTGTGTAACTCCTTTAAGACACCAAACAGAAAGGAAATGCACTGCCGTTGTTTAATCATGAGAGTACTATCTGGTTACAGCCTTAAGAAAAAGTCCTCAAGAATTTATCTAGGTTACTAACAAATAGAACTTTATTTCCAAATGCTGTTAGAATTTAACAGAAATAATTCCTACTGTTGGGCAAAAAAAACCCCTTCCTGTAAAAACATGCAAAAGAGTTACAATTCTCAAAGCATGGTTATCCAAGAAGACTACAGAATGATTCTGACTTTGCTACTGAAAAGTGTTTTTTTCTTCTGGATAAATACTTTCTTACTTTCACAGTTTCTTTCACACGTGCTGGCCTATGTATGTGGTCTCCACAGATCTCTAATCACAGATCACAGAGTTTGGAGACAACACCCATCTATGCAACTCATTCATTGCATAAAAGAACACAGAACAAAACAAAACTATGGAAAAGGAAAAAAACGTTCACAGGCTGTATTAGTTGCAAGTGATTCTTTGAATCCATATGGTATTTGTGACCTGCAGATCTGTGACATTTACAAACTCATTAAATAAGCTTCTCTCTCTCTGTTTCCCCCCACCCCCTCGCCCAATCTGTTTTAAATCTCCCTTAGACAATTCCCTGGAGAGTCCCATCATGTACCTCAGGCTTACGTTGTACAGTATCCTCTTCTTCCCAGCGTGCACCTGCCTCCCTGGATGGACCCAGGGCCATTATGTTTTGGCCCTCCTGCAGCCACAGATGGACCTTCTGGATTCCATCCTCAGAGCAGAAGCCAAAACAAGAATGACACACATTTGCTTTTCTGTCTTTTTACATGTAAAATGGTATATTTCTTTCTTGATGGAGAATTAGGACTCAATTCCAGGACTGTATGTATTTGTGAAGTCAGCTAGGTCTAGCTTTAACGATAATTTTGAATTATAGATGCATTTCTATGCTGTGTTCCTCCTGTCAGTTTTACAACTATAAGGTTACCCCAGAGAAGAGAAATGGTGCTTAGCACACACAGCATAATATATTTTCTACAAGAAAAACATATAATCAATTGCTTTTTCTTCTTTTTCTTTTGTCACACAAACTTACAATTGCCTTGTATTTCTGGCTGATACCTTGGAATAAAGTTAGATAATGAAGATTTCCTTAAGTGTGTCATCAGTCCCAGTGCCACTGGTACCGTTATGCAGGGCTGTTTGAAAGAGTTTTATGAGGTGAGAGGGGGAATAAAGCCTTTGCAGAAAGTGCATATATATCTGTCCGTCTCCTATAGGACCTCACCTATTCTGATGAGCCGGGTAAGCTGAATGACTCCTATAAATAGACAGCTTGCCAAAAACCATGCTTCTATTATTAGCTATTAGATAGATGACAACTAATCAGCATTCACTTTTCTAATTGCACTGCATCTGGGTTCTTCCGAGTCCTCTGTAATTGTGTCTTTTAGGAGAGGAAAAATGGGAAAGGAAAGCTCTGCCAGTCTTATTTGCGCATCTTTGCCAAAATTATGATTTAATAGCAATAAAATTTTCAACAGCGAGGCAATTTTTCCCTGTTTTTATCCCAAAGCCATATCAAGTGAACCTGAATCAATGATAAATGTCTACATTAAAACCATCATTGCTAATAGTATTCTATATCATTCGTCTTTTGTTCAGTGTGACCAAATTACAATCAGCACATGACTATAGCTACTTGTGATTAATGACGGTTTTACTTAGTAACTGACAGTGAAGCTTCTGGGAGGAAAATGGTAATATATTTCAAATTTTCAAGCTATAAATTTTGGGAAAAAAATAGCTCTATTTTCAAAGCTTTAGTTAACATGTCGGCTGCTGCTTTTACCACTGTCAGACTGAAGGGTTTAAAGTTGCTCAATTTTTGAAGGGATTATTCCTCTCTTCTCAGGGTGGAAGTTTTGGCTTAGGAGTTCTTAAATCCTTTAGACACTATAGACAATATTTCAGAAGAACTAGAGAGTATGCAGGGAAGAGTGTTGCAATTGCTCAGGAAAAAAAAAAAAATTAATGACCTGGAATAAAGTCTCTCTGAGAGCATGGTAAATTAAAAAATTATAGATAACCTTTATGAATGAATTAGAGAGTAGACTTTGTGAAACACTGGAGGAAAGCTGTAAAAGCTTTCACTTGGCAGAGGCTGATCTTGATAAGGTCAGAAGTGGCTAAAAGCCATTTTTGCCATCTGATGGCCACTCAGCAGCCTTAGGCTAGTGTTTCTTAGTTAACGTCAAAACAAGCACTCCTGCTGACAATCTCAAGAGTCTGAACAAGCAGAGAGACTTCCCAAGCCTCTTGCCCACCATTATCCTGATACAGAACAGCTGGGCACAATATGAAAGACCTGTGTTGCCACTGCCAAAATTATTATAAACCTGAGAAATCTCTCTTTTGAACCAATAGTGTGTAAATTGTTCCAACACTACAGTTATTCAAAATTGAGAATGAAGTAAAAAAAAATATGTGGTTTTGGTGGGATTTTCTACAGAATTTATCAAATATTGACTGTTACTTCCTAACTCTTGAAGACATCAGCAAAATTTGCCTCTGCCTCAATGGCAACAAAGTTCTTCTGACTCAGAACTTCATGAAAAACTTCATAAAGAACTTTATGAAAATTTTTAAGGCCAAACCCGGGCATTAAGCGAGGTCACTAGCAAAACTCCCATGGGCTTCAGCCAGTCTCCCATTGTACCCTAAATCTCCCTGTGCAAGAAAAGAAAGCTTACCTTTTTTTCTTCCATCTTATTCACAGACAAACTTCAGAATACAAGCAGAGCAGGGAGAACAGCATACTAGCTGTCTCTGTGGCCTTTTCCTCAAATATTTTTCTGTCTCCATTTTCTGATATGTTAATTTGGGATAATTACATTTACCCTGAATCATGTAACAAACTGCATTAGCCATCTTATGTTCATAACATCAGTATGCAACTAAATATGTGACTGTCCATATTGGGTTTTCTTTTCCTATGCTTCAGCTATCTAAATATATATAAATATGTGTTCTTATCTCTCTATGTACACACACAGATATTTTGAATGATGGAACTCAAAAGTATGAATAGTTTTTTCATTTCTGGGCAAATGAAGAAATATATTAATCCACTGGAATTTCACAGAATTTGTCCTTTCTTTCAAAATTTACCTTAAGACCCAATACAAAAATCAATACATGAGCTAAAGAAGTATCACTATCAATTTGTGGCACTTTGCTTACCTTAAAATTCTACTGGGAGGATAACTGATACCAGCTTTTACATGAATGTTATGAGTAACAGGTAACTAAAGAAATAAAGATTCTAAAAACAATTAATCAGTTGATCTTTTAAAATGAATTCCTATTGTGACTAGAAATGACATCTAGGAGTTCCAGGAGTCTGTTGGAGACTACATATTTTGGTTCCCTTTTCCTTTTATTTTAACTAATAAGGGGTAATTGAAAATGTTTTTCTAACAGCAAAGGCACCTGGGATCTGTGCACCAATCCAGCAACATTTTGTGTGTGGATGGTCACTGTTGTTCTACTCCCACTAAATTTCATTATTAAGCACGTATAAGAGAAATTGGGTCGTCTGTGTTTAATACACTCGAGTCACCACTAACGCTGATGCAGATCACAGCACAGCTTACATTTTCAAATTTCAGAAAGAGTTTAAAGCTGCAGAAATGCAACACCATACAAATTGATAACACATTTCGTGTAAGCTGAACAGATTTGATCTACAGGCTATTGAAACACATTTGTATTACAAAACCCTTCAGAGCAAAATCGCTTCAGTTAATTCTGCTTCCTTTAAAAATTAAAGGCATCTTTACCCTACTTTGCTTCTAGTTCCAAAGCTGTCACACAGTAAAACAAATATGAAAACATAGTTAAATATATATAATATCTTGGTAGCAGAACTACTTACATAAGGTTCCCTTTATTTGTAGCTTATAAATTCATTTATTCTTGCTGTAATTTTGATGAGATAAAAATCAACAATGTAAGTCAGTACATAAAAATGTGAAGGTGTTGGCTGCTATTTGTATGGAGATAACAAATACTTTGTGACATTCAGACCTTATTGCAAATCCATAGAAAGTGACCTTTGCAATGATTTACAGGAATTTAAATCTCCAAATGAAATAAGTGAAGTTTACACCTAATTACTTGTTCAGAATCTCCCATTAAAAGTGCTGCATGAAATTGGATAATTATGTATGAAAAAGCACACTCTGTTCTCCTTCTGATGCAGCTACTCACCATGATTTTGTTTCACCTTTTGTAGCAATGACACAGCAGAGCGTCTTAAGAGGTAAAGCTTTTTCTCCGGGATTAGTTAAAGAGTAAACTCCATGGTGCTTATGTCAGAAACTGAATTTAGCACACCTGAAAAATTCTACCAGCTGCATTTTAATGCCTTCAGACACCTAATATACTTCATTTCTGTAAGAATTTTCCGTCTCCCATTTAACCTAGTGGGATCTTAATCATGTAGTTTGTCAAGATCAGTCTCACATTTCAGTTTACTGGTATATTAATTCTCTGACTTTTAATGCCTTGCATTAGTATATTAGAATCAAAATAGATGATAATAGTAGTGTAATCTTATTAGGTAATTATGCAATGATAATTATTAATTAATATACTATAATGTCAGTTAAACAACCTATCACAACATAATGTGCTACAATTTGGTAAGGGTTGACTTCCAGGTTAGTTTTAAAGCAAAGAAGTTATCACTGTATAAAAGAGAACAAATTATATCAGTGAAATTTTGTAAAAAAAACAAAGCCAAAAGAAAATATGTTAATTTGATAAGGAAAAGAAAAATAATATAAATAGCTTGTCTCTGCATTGCTTCAATAGTTATAGTGGTAAGCCTGAAAAATGTCATAAGATGGTAGAAATTATCCAGTATTTGTTTTTTTCCAAAATACTGGCTTATTCATGATTTCTTTTATTTTGTGTTTTTCTTACCAAAACTAAGGCAGAAACATTACCTTCATGGCTACATCTGGAGTTGCTCTGTTACTAAAGATTAAACATTAAAGATCATGAATTGAAATCAATGTTAATGAATTGCTGTCCCTTTACTACACTATTTTTTTTGATTACAACTTTTATTGTCATCAGATCTACATCTGTTAGCAGTTCCAGAGCTTTCACACTTTCCCCTATAAACTGTCTTCAAAACACCCATTACTTGTAACTGTAGTTGGAATATCGAAATTTTTGCTGTGAGGTGAGTTATTCATCTACCCTGAGATCTTACACTGTGTCAGGCCTCTTGGGCTCAGCTTCCCAGATACCAGCCCTGAAGTTTACTACTTTCAATTGAGAAAAGATATATTGTTGTGACTAACTACAGAGCGGTGACACATGCATGGAAAAAAACCCAACAGCTGATCTCAATTTACTAGTCCTCATTCATGGGAGAAGATGCACAAAATGTTTATCTCCTAAGTGCCAGTCTTGTAAAGAATTAAAGAAATTTAAATTTAAGTATTAATTAATTAATTAAGTCCCCTGAAGCCAAGGGAGGTCGCTTAAGTCAACAGCACTACTGTGCGCTTAAATGGCAGATAAACGAGGACACCAGTTTGCGGAAAGTGAAAAAAAAATGGCATCTATTTAAGCACTAAGCATCTGAGGCCTACTTAATAAAAATGAGTCACAGAGCAGCTTAACCACCTTCCTCCACTGGGACAGAGGCGGTGAGAGAGAGACAAAGTACAACGTGGAACATTTATGTTTAGAAACTGTCACCTCAGCAGCTACAGGACTCTGGTCCTCTGCAATAGGAAACTCAGTGGATAAAAGCAGTAGTTTTCACATCAATCTAAAAGAGCAAGAACTTTGGATTTTTTTTAGGGTTTGGGGTTTTTTTACATATGAATACTATGTTTTTATCCCTAAACAACTTTTAATTTCTTCGTATTTCCTGTCAGAATGTTCCTATATTGGTCCCTTAATAATAATATTCTTGATAGCCTATGACTGTTTGTTTTTGTTAGGATAAAAGCATTAATTCCAGATAAAAAATTTGGCCTAGGGCTCCTCACTTATCTGATACCAATTTTCCCTTTACTTCATTACACTTTCTTTCCTGTTCTAACTTCCTGTATTCTCAGAAAGCTGCCCATGGCAACTGAAAGTTTACAGTTTGGATTTTGTATAGATTTGTACTTGTTAATATTTTATTAATTGGTTTTCAAGACTTCTGGCCAAAAAAAAAAAAAATTGCCTTCTCTCAGCACTTTTGTGTGTCACCTGCTCTAGAGGCCAACATTTCAGATCACGATGTGATATGGAGCAAGGTGAGTCCCTGAAAAGTATAAAAGGCTCCAGAGGCATTCTACCTTGCACCCGGAGTGCCCTGTACTCTGGCATAGCATCATTTGAAATAAACAGCTTTCAACAGCTTTTTGTCCCCGGGAATTAAAAAGAATAACAGTGATGACTGAGGTCCAGAAGTTAATCTTATACTATTACATTAGAAATTTTTTATTTACATACTGAAATCTGGGCACTGCAGAGAATTTGTCTTCCCAGTGGTGCATCTGGAGGACTGGGAGCTCTCCCTGCAGAGGAGGCTGATGGTACTGGACCAGAGTCTCTTTTGCCCCTGCCGACATGCCTCCTAAAGGATCATTATTCCATAAACTACAAAATCTAAGGAATTTTAAGAAAATATTAAGGAAATCTTAAACTTTCCCTATTGCTTTGTGGCAGTGGAGTATCATCTTGGGAAGGAAGAGATACCAAAATATACTAAAAAGAGCACAAATTATTGCTATGTAGCAAAAGACTGAATAATCTGAAAATACTGGAAGACATAGGGAAAAAATACAAAGAAACTGTTCCAAAGCTGTAACGTGTTCTCCTTACTGCGTTTATTACACTTACACCTTGTCTTTACACAAGGGGCAATATTTACATGGAAAATGTCATCTCTTTGTCATATATCTTTGCCAAATGAATGTAAAATCTAAACAATCCTGAAACTTCAATGTAGATTTTCACTCATGGGTAAGTGAAGACAGAATTAAATCCTAATAGTTCATTAAAAGTGAAGCCATTAATCAAACTCAATGAAATGAATAACTTCAACTGTCCAGTTAGCGCTATAACTTCCCAATTCATTTCCAGGTCACCAGGCAATATATTTAACATCTCAGGCAGAAACATGTGCAAGTAAAAGCAACACAATTACTCTAATACTTTCTAAATGTCTTAAGTTTCTGTTCCATACCTTTTTGCCTTTTTTCCTCCCTATTTTTTTTAGTTTTAGTTTATTTCTGTGTTAGCCTGTATTGAGACAAATTTTGATTTCATCCTCACATCATCATTATAACTTTCATTCTCCTTATCTTGTCTCACAGGTCAAATGCTGCAAAACTATCTTTGCAGTACCGCTAAGTTAACAACATAGTAGTACTTGTGGCCACCACTGGAAAGCTTCATGCATGTGTTCAAGAAACTGATATCTTGTTTTCAAAAGGTTGCAGAAAACATAGTTGACAGACAGTTGGGAAGTGTACAGGAGGTTTTACCCAGAAAACATCTGCCTAACAATATAACAGTCTTGGTGGGACAAAGTGTATATGCAGTCTGGACTGTCAGGTATGAAAATAAGAAATATGCAAATATGAGAAAAACAGTGACTAAAGAAGTGAATACATAAAACTGTAAAGAGCTCACAGTAATCTACTGAGATAAGAAGCTATTTATTTAATAGCTTTAACAGCAAGAAGTGAGTGAATATCTAAGCACACAGTATAATTTACAAATGGAAAGTAAGACTTTAAATGTTCATACACTAATGTAAGTAGCTAATTCTGCATGTGTCATGTAAAGGTTCTCTCGTTCAGACCAGTTGAGGAAGAAACAAATCAAGTGACAAATTCTCAGTCAGTGGTAGAGCCATTTCTAACAAGAATCCTCAGTCACTACTTCTTCACCATCTCGGGAGCAATTGACCAACCTACGCAGCTACTGCGATCAGCTTCGTTCCTTCTCTTACTCAGACATTTGCCACCAACCAAGCTAAAAACAGCAACATTCTTTCACAAGTCCTTGTATTTCGGTTTTCATCCCTAGGCAGATTCCATCTAATAGGCTCAGATTAATTATATTATTTCTGACAATGTTATTTGCTTTGAAGCTACTCCAATGTCTGCCACTTCGCTCCCCGCAGAGCAATTCCTAGCCAGTTTGTGTCACACCACACCCAGGCTCTCCCCACTACCAATCTTGCAAGATGTGTTTGCTACTACACCTCCTCATCCTTCTAAGAGGCTTTTCTGCACTATTTCTTTTTTTCCTCTAAGACAAGCTGGAGAAATATTTCTTTATGAAGCCATGTCCTGCCTTTACAAAGTCTTTCAGCCACTACATAACAAGCATAATAGCCACAGCAGAACTAATTTTTCTGGTTATGGTATCATCTTATTTTATTTCTATCAGTATGATGTGTAGTTGTGGTAGAGTAAGGAACAGGGAGAGGTGAAAGGTTAATATTCTTACTAAGCTCTGTCACCTAACTCAACTAGCTAAGCCTGACTTCTTCTTAGACAGAAGGTCAGTACCAATATTTAGGCTCAGTGAAACCCCCTTCCTCTTTGTCTAGAACAGTCCCAGCTGGGCGCTGAAAAGAAAACTACAATCTTTTGAGCCCCTCGTCACTGTTACTGCTGTTATGGCAGATCAAATAATATCTTTTCTTTTTCTATTCCCATGGTTTTTCACACATGCAAACATATAACTTTTTATGTCATGACCTGAATAACCCAGCCACATATCATAGTGGATCTTGAAAATATAAAAATAGCCCATATCTTATGTAATCTCTCCTTTTTGCAGTAAGGATCTTGAAGAGCGTATTCAAACATTTGTCTGACCTTGTCTAGTTCAAAAGCTGAAGAAATACCGGAAAGCCTCTGCAACAATAATACATAGTTAATGTATGTTATTTCTTGATCATTCATAGACAGAAAATGAAGAGATAATCATAAGATAACGCTGCCAGACTACTTCAGCGACTGTTGCCTTCTTATCTCACATTTCTACATCCTCCACTGCATAGTTTGAGTCATCAGTCTCTGACTATTGATTTAAAAGTGATAAATAAAAACTTAGTGTTATTGTATACATTCATCAGGGAAATTCCCTGAATTCTTACTGTTCAGTATCTCCCATCCACTCTTCAAAAAATCTACTTATTTGACAAGGAGGATGTAAACTGTTGATATGGGAAGAACATATCCTGATGATCTTAAAATAATTCTAGTCTGCTTTGCTCTTAGCTTCAAATGATCTAACCTATCTTCTTTGCTTTGCTGCAAAAACACCAATAGAAATGATCTTATAAAAAAAACCCAGATTTGAAAATTTTTGAGTAAAGATAAAATCAGACACCCAGTCTCTCAGTTACAAGATTCCTAGGAATCTTAGTCATATTTGTCTGGATCTGTTCATGACCGAAAACTACCTTTCTCTCACTATGGATCTGAATCTATTGACTGATTTACATACCCTAAGAGGAACCTGGAAAAGTTTCAATCATGATTTAGATAAAATTTGTCACTCTGCTGCCTCTGCTGCATATTTTATCTTCGATTCTGACAATGTGGAATCTGACAGCTGCAGATGAAGAGCTAACACACAAGAGATGTAGAGATTTAAGACCCAATTGACTCTATCCAACAGGACACGGAAATTAATACACTATGCATCATTACTAATTATTATAACTAGTGGGAACAAAACCAGTGAATAGTTTTGCAACACAAGGTTTTGGAGGATTTTAAATTTTTTCCTAGAAAATAAAGAAGCCAAATATACAAGTGACTAAATTTGTGCAGTATTATACAATATCACATAACTTGGGAAACTCCTATAGAAATAATAAAATTGCTGTTTTGGAAAATACAGTATGTGTATTTCTATGTTGCAGGAAATCAGTATCAAAGGTGATCCCTGTGTGATGTTGAGGTTAGATTGTATGGTTCTTAGTTACTTCACATTTATCCTATCTGTGACCACTAGCTTGTCACAAATATCCACACCTACAATTAAATTAATTTCTTTTAACACCATTGAAATCTTCTGCCATCCTTAATATGGTTTCAGGTCTGACTTCCTTCTTACATTATATTTATCCCAGGATAACTAGAGGAACTCCTATCCATAAAAATCACTACCTCCAACCTTCTATGATTTTAACTTGTAGAAAGACAACTTTTTCTTTTTTTTTTTCTTTTTTTTTCTTTTTTTTTTTTTTTTAATGTTTTGGTTTGTTTGTTTGTTTTTCTTTATTCAGGAAGGTGCCTGGTCTCTCGTCATGAATGGCAATATGAGAATTCCTAGCTATAGCACATTTTCCACAGTGCTTTCTACATCATAAAACTCCACAGAGCTTGTTCAGTGCAGTACTTATTATGACAAGAGTTTCCTGAATTACACCCATAAGGCAATGTGCTAAAAAGGTTGTACACATTACTGTTGGTTTTGGTGGATTTTTTTTTCCTTTTTTTATTACTAAATATATTGTGACTTTCCAACCAAAAAAAAAAAAAAGATTGTTGCAATTTAGATAGAATTCACACACTAACCTTTTTCTGTTGCTTGCAAAAAAAAAAAAAAAAAAAAGGGAAAAAACATCTAACTTTTTCCATGGAAATTATACACATAAGATTAATGGGAAGCTTTTTCTATAAAACTGTCAAATTTTTATAGTCTGCATTTTTCTTACATATTAATTCCATGGAAAATTCTAGAACCAATATTTAAGTCTCATTTTTAATGGCATCATTCGTCTCCAACTTTACTTTCCATTTTCTATGCCTTCAGCTTCCACTTATCACTATTTTCAGTAGAGAGCATTCAGTCTTCCATTTGGTTATTATTCACCTTTCACCTAGCTCTTACCTCTTGTCTATTACCCTCTTGATAAATAATCTCCTACCTGTGTTCCAGTCTTTTCTCTTTGCTGTCCAGAAAGTGCCAGGTAGCACTGAAGAAAAGCAACATTTTTTGTGCTGCAACAGTTCTTTTACCCCTGGGAAAAACATCCCCATCATCTTTGTCATAATGAGTACTTAGAAAATTCCCAGAAAAAGAGCTAATTTATTTGTCTAAACACTTCTCTGGAAAAATAATCTTGATATATCAGTAATTTTTTTCTTTTTCTGCACCTCTACAGAAAACTGCATTACTTGTTTATGGCTCATTTTTTTCAACTTACTGATGTAAAGTTGACTTTTTATTAAAACATCCTTAGCAGATTAAATCTGGAGTTTTACTGAAAATTCTTACACAAGGTGCTTTTTGCACTCCGTGATTTGTTATACTTTATAGAATTTCTACTCTGCAAGCAACAGTAGGGATCTTTTCCTTATTTGCTTTCTGATCTGCTCCTTGTAATATTTACTCACTGTGACACACAAGGTTCAAGCTAAGACAAAATTTAAAGACAAAGAATTAAAACATCTTTATGGGTCATTTGCAGGAGGAAAATACTTTATCTGAAATACTGAGTGCATTATTAACATTGTCTGCATCACACTTCCTGTGTCCTCACATTTTTTTTATGATTTAGCCTTCAATATTGGGTCATACCAGGTATCTCACCTTCAGTATGATTCTCATGCTTCCTTTTCCTCCTGCATGGTCCTCTCATAATCTTCAGGAGGTCCATGACTTCTCCACTGTATATTCCCCTCAATGTCTTTCCACTTAACAGTTCTGTCTCCTGCTCTACATTCCTCTCCTGGTACCTGTAAATCTTCTGACTAGCAAACTGTAAGGTTGGCCCAATGCGCAATATCCATTATTTTCACCTCAGGTTTGTCTTACTAAATGTGATCATTTCATCTCATAAGCCTAGTCATCTACCTTGTTAATGTGTTATCTTGAACCAACACTGCCTGTTTTATTATCTATGTGTAGACCCTAGCTTAACAGGACCTGATATCTATTGGGAAAAGAATCACAGCAAAAAGACAAAATATCTTGGAAATATTTTTTTGTTTGTTTGATTTTTCAGTCAGTGTTCTCACCTGAATCTGAATTATTCTTCACCACACACTTCTTTTTTTATGGAAAGATTCTTCTCTTCAGCCCTTTTCACATGTTCCTGCTCTTAGTTGCATGTCAGCCAAGGCAGATGTTCTCGTTTCATTCAACAAACCCCAAATATTTTCATTTTCTTTTCTGGATATCTTTAGAGATAATAACTTGTTAAAATCCCTTATGAATTTTTACATTTGTTATAACTTTGTTCCATTTAACACCTTGAATTTTCCTTAGGCATTTGCTTTCAGAGTCATTTAGATGACTGTGTACATCACTGCAGGATTTCAAACTTTCACGTCCATATATCAAGGTGAAAATAATGTTTGAATGGAAGACTTGTATATAAACAGCATACTTTCAACAAAATTGGAACAAACAAGATATCTTTGTCTAGTATGAAGATGAACTTAATATTTAGAACTCTGATTACCAAAAAACTTTACAGAGAGAAAAACAAGCCAATGTACACAATACCTGAGAAAAGCAACTCCAGAGATTATCTTATAATGTACATGAAGTCTCTCCTTAATGGAAAAAACTAGGTCGGCAAGTAACTTTTTAATAAAGATGAGTGACAAATTTGCCCCCGCAATGTACTTAAGTCTTATCTTTCATATTTTTTATGTTTGTCAGCTTTTTAATAAGTTTTCTTCCCAGTTTTCTCAATAGAAAACTAGTTAGTGCAGTTACATAAACCTAAGGAGACCTAGATTAAGTCCCCTTTTCTATCTAAGGGAATTTGCACCAATAGCTCCCCAGAAAATATGCCTTAACTTTCAGCCTACAGGGTATTGTGAAAGGCAAGTTCCTCCTCATCAATCTCTTCCATTTTTCGTTAAATATCTAAACATTTTCTTAACCCTTGTTTGGTGGATATTTGGTTGGTCGGTTGTTTTTTTAAAGTAGAACAGCATCAACAGATAAAAATGAGATCATTCTCTCCCAGAGTACCTGATAATTTGGCAATTTAGCTCTTTTATAGGAAGTATTTATTGGATTTAGGTGGTCCTGCCTTAGGTTGAGAACATGGAAAAGAAGATCTCTCATCTTTCCACCCTTTTTTGATGAGCATTCATTTCCCCTCCAGGCAAAGGTACAAATTGAACCAAATCCCCTGTAACCTTAGTGAATGACTCACTTACTGGACTGTGGTGAAATACCTTGACTTATTTATGAACAAAACCCATCATTTTCATTGCTTTTCTTACAACTTTCCAGAAAGGAAGTACTTTGTTTTTAAGTGAAATGTTTCTTTAGACAGGAAATAAATCCTTACCTGACACCATTTCCAATCTTTATTTTTATTTTTTTCATTTTCAGCATCAACTATCATTTACTGAAAAATCAACTATTTCTACTCCCCTGCCCCTAAATATAGCAGAGAAAGATTTTAGAAAAAAAAAAAAATCTAACAGCTGGAAGCTAAAGCTTGACAGATCCAAATCTAAAAGTGTCACAGATTGTTACTGGTGAAAATTATTAACTATGAACATGAACTGCCAAGGGATTGTTTATCTGTTGATACCTACCTATTAAGATTGGATGCCACTTTGCAAGACATATCCATTAAATGTGACCTTGTACATTCTAGATAATACAGGAGATGAGAATACATGATCTAATGGTCTCTTTGGCCTTATTATATGTAATTGAAACCTTTGTTCCTAAAACAACCATCTAAAATGTTTCCATAGGAAAGAGTTCTCAGTATATTTGAATTGTTTTTAGACAGGAACAATCTCACTGAAACTCATATTGGTCCCGATGTGACTCCCATCTGTTGAAACCAAAGAACTCGATTGAAAACTCTTTTTTTTTTAGGCACCTTAAGACTCTTACCATGTTCTCAACCCAGGCTATTGGAAGAACAGAGGAAGCAGTTCCAGTTCAAAGCCTCTCTTCTGAAGAAATTCAATCAAGCTCAGTTAGCGTCATCATATGAAGCATCCCTGAAACTGCAAGGAAAACAACTGGTTTATTTTCCTTTCCAGGACATTCTTACACTCTACAGCCATGCCTTTACTTGTTCTGTTGTTGGTTTTTTTTCAAAGAGAAAATCTGAAGTGGAAGTGGACCTCTTTCTAGACATATAAACTCAGTAATTTCAGCACAGAGTTGACAACCTTTTAAAAATGGAACAGAATATATATGTTGAAATAATTGTCACTGCTATAAACTCAAATGCTCAGTTAAGGAACAGGCATTGGGAGTACTAGGTGATCCGCCACACTACTGTCACCAAAATGCCAGCACTGTCAGAGTAGGTGATTTTCCACGTGGGCTGTCATCTCAGTATATTTCTTCTGTTGTTCTAAACTAACTCCTTGTTGTCATCGCACCAATTGTCAGTCCTAGGTCTGAATTTTCTCTGGAAATGTTGTTCCCTTCTCCAAAGAACAGGCAGTTCCCAGATCTCTGCTGCTCTGTCTAAATAGTCTCAAAGAAGTGTCAGACATCCTCAAGGACCGAAGGCTGAAATCTAACCTGATTGCTGAAGAGCATCTACAGCACTGCCATCTCCTCTGGGGCGATGGCTTAGTGCTGGGCCAGTCTCCCCTTTGCTCTCCCCCTTCAGCAGAGGTCGGCAGCACCTGCACAGAGCCCGAAGGGAGAGGCCAAAAGGATCCTCTGCAGGTACCTCACCTCTTTGGCTGTGCCCACACTGAAGACCCTTTCTGTCTCCTGCATGCAGTCACTTGTATGAGGAGCTGAGCAAGGGGGAAGCATAACACTAATCAGACAAGGCGACAAACATATGTGTGGTGCCAGGAGAAAAACTCTGTGTCTGATCTTCCAGGTCCTGTGACTACACTCAATCGACAAGGCTATCCTTTGATTTAGACAGTTTTGCAAGAAATACTCAGTTCTCTTAAATGAGACTGAGGCATAGGAACACCATTAGTAGCAGGATTGTCATCTGTGCGGAGCAACCCTCATGAAAATCCTTCAGATCTGGTCTAGAAAAATCACCTGAATGTTTCAGAGGTTGTTTCGACCTTTCTGCAGTTAATCAGCCCTTGGCTTTTTCATCTAATGGCCTAGAAAATGTGTCTGATACTGCCAGTGGGGCAATGATATGATATTAGTCCAGGGGAATCTGAACAGACCCCAGCCCCTCGCTCAATATAGCTTTCTCTGCTGCCACCAAGTACTAACAACTCTCATTCCCTGCTGACCTTGGCTGATTTCAAACTACTAATGTAAAAGTGCATTTTACATGTGTTTAATAGGCTTGTGCCTAGTTCGGCCTACAATACAGCAACTTCCTTAAATAAAGCAATATCTGATTTGCTGGGTTTTAATAAATAACAGGTATAAATGGTTACTATAAATAATAACACTGATTATCCTGTGTAATCAAACTCTTCACCTGCTGTGAGACGCACCACATTTATGCAGATCAGCTGTAGGCTTTTCATCCATGAAATTATAGAATGTATAATGTGATGGGCCATGATATATTTAGTGTACTGTAATTGCTTATTTATAAAAGAGCTATCAACAGCCCACTTTAAATAAATTCAGAAATCACCGTAGGGCATTTCAAAATGAATATTTTATATGACATTTCTAAAAGATTATGAGCATTTCTTTGAACAGTAAAATTAATGGCTGTTTTGCTGTTTAAAGTCATCCTGTGTAGATTCAGGATAATGGCATATAAACTGTAATTACTGTATTTGTGTTTTAATTAGGAATATAATAATCCACCTCTCTCATTCTGCAGTTTTCTGAAATTAATATTGGGGGTGTGTGTGATTTAAAATCGTCTATTTACTAATAGAATGGTTATAAGACAATGAATGAATTGAGCAGCAAGATATATACCTGGAGCTCACTTCTAATGAGAGGAATTCTGCTGGGTCATCTTGCCTATTGCATTTTGAGACCCTCTGGTTGATCTTCAGCCTTTTCTGTGAATAAGGTCTAATGACAACTGAATGAGTCAACTTTGCCGGCCTCCTTGCGTACACCACCATCCTGCAGCACGTCTACCCAAAGAGAACCAAGTTTTGCCCTATAGGCAGCGATGCTACTCTTGGGAGAGGAAGGGACAAAAGAGGAGGAAACAAACTCTCTAACAGAGAACTCTAAAACTTGCAAAACCCTTGCTGATGTGAAGGCCAGTTAGGCCTCTATTCACTTTGACAGACTAAGAGATTAATAGATAGATGGAAAAGAAATTTCAAACTTTTAGTGACTGTCAACACCTATTCTGTATCTTTCAGAGTAGTGCTATTAATAAACACGTTGATCCGTGGAACAATATATCAAAATCGCCCTTCAGGGCCGTCATTTTGTTTTTACCTGCCCCTGTGTTTATGTGATTTACAAATAAAGCTTGAAGGAAAGATGTGCCCAGAGTCTACAACTGCTGTGCTTTCTTTACCTGCAATAGAAAATTAAACTGACTATGTGTTCAGCTAACATATCTTCATCTGGATCTTAGTGTAATATGCTGTTTGTTTGTATGTTTATTTACATTTAAATATTTATTAAATATACATACATTTAAAAATGTATGTTTATGCAACTAGCCTTGATATTTTATAAAAAAGAATTCCAAGTTTGGAAAATTAATGGAACCTGATTTCCTATGGTTTCCATGGCTTGATCTTCTAGTAACAAATTGCTGCTCCAAAAAGATTTTCCACAGATGGGATATTTATCAAGTCTCTTGCAGTTGTGGATTCTCTGGTATCTAAGAAGGAATTAGTTCATGTGGCAGCATTTCCCTTAGAAGGGACATCAGTACAGCCTCTCATGTCTACTAAGTCACATATTTCAGTGAAAGTGAGAGATATCACTGACAGTAAGATCCTACAGCCCATCTGTCAAATTTGGTTGAAACTGGCAGATTTGGCTGAAATTGCAGATACAAAAGTTTCTAGGGGCAGAAAGAGACAGATAAGAATCACACAGAAAAAAAAAAAAACCAACCTCTTACTTTCTTCAGCTAAAATAAGGTTTTTCATTAAATGTTGGCATTCTGTTTCCCTACTCAGCCTGAACCAATTTGTACAAAGCAGGGGAGGAATGTTAAATTACCAGAAACTTTTCAAACAAGGTCCAATTGAGGTTTGGCTCAAGAGCTGAGTAGAAGCATAAAGTGATTTTTATTTTACCAAAACTAGCTCATGTGTCCAACCTATTTTTATTCATGACCTTTCAGATGCTTTTCCTGCCTGTGTTTACATGCTGTCTGTATGATTTCATTAATGCATGTAAAATGTATTTATCTCCCTTCTAACATTAAATGGAATTATATTCTTACAGTACAGGCAAGAAACAACAGCTGAGATGTACAGGTGCCAGAAGGAAAACTCTTTATTGGTGTGTCTTGAACCAATTTCCCATTGTTTCTGGCTTTACAGTGCAGGGAAATCTGCAGTCACTAGACCATCATGAAAGATGTATATTTTCACAGTGAACTGGATCAAAGCTGTTTTGCACAGATGTTTCTGTAATTGTGATGCATTGGGGAAATTTACTCTTCAGTGTCCCACGAATACATATTTCCACCTGTGCAGTGATCTAGCAGGGAAGTTGGGCCTATAGCATAAAACATGTAGTTAAGATGGCTGGCGCAAAACCAGCTAAAGATAATTTCTTATAATTGTCTCTGTATGTATTTCTGTAACCGTATTCCTTTGTTTCTGCAACTGGATTTCCAGCTTTTCTTCCAGGGAGAAAGACAAACAATTGGCAGCCTAAGGGAAAGTTTTTATTTGGTTATGTAAAAGAAAAAGGGAAATACATGCATTTAAACTCATTATTTTATGGGTTTATTTATTTATTAATTATTTTATCTTGATAATAGAAAGTCAGCATAAACCTCAGTATAGACAATGCCTTCATCTTGATGCACATATCCTAAGTTTGTTAAAAAGTCTTAGGTCAAATACGTGTGTGTGGCATAAGGAGTGTCTGCATGAATGAGACGAGGTGCCTTTTTTGAAAGGCACCTGAAATACTTTTGTGAGGAAAGTGGTTTTAGTCCTGGTTGGCTTCATTAACTCCGAGTCTCTGACTCCTCACAGAATAATCATCTTCCAGAACTTGTCCTAGTCATGACAAAAATCTTATCAGTTTTTTTGCTTCAAAGCATTTTTTCCAGTTCAAAATATGTGCACCTTTGAACACCAAAGCAAGGAGAGTTCAGCAACCACAGCACTAAGCAAGAGATACTTTTGAGTGGGGTGAAAAAAATTATGTGGAAGAGTCAGAATTTAACCCCTCTCTTTGATCAACCAGAAACGCACAGCTCTTCATGCAGTTCTAATTGCAGTCTACTTGAGGGCTTACTTGTGGTCTTAAATACAAAGCAGAAAGGCACAAAATAATAAAACCACAATTCCAGTGCACACTAAACCATAATGTTGCAGTGGTAATTTGCAACGGGAAGTTGAAAAGGCACAGAGCTAGAGTTATCCTGGTAATCTCAGAGCAGTGATACCTGTCTGAAACTATTCATCCTTCCCCTGGCAAATGAAATACAGGGAGCTCACAGATTAGAAAAATGAGGCTTTTTAACATAGGAGTAATTGATAAAATAATTGTTGACTGGTTTTTGTGTTTTTTAACTGTCTGCTCCACTTTTTCTTTTAAAATGAATTATCTTAATATCACTCTGACAGCCCTAGTGTCTTAATCTTGTAAATCTTGTTAACCTCTCTGAATCACTATTCAAAGGCTAAATTTTTATCGTAGGTCCATTTTAAATGTTAGGATCTCTGTTAGGATTCTCCCAATTGAGTCTGTTTTACAGTAGTGTCACTCTGACTCCAAAGGAATGACTTATGATTTACAGTGGTGTAGGTGCTGAAAAAAAAAAAATCATACTTTAATAAAGTTGTGAGCTCTACATAGAGGTTAAATGGAATATGGGGAAATTTATCGTCCGAGAGACCATGGAAACAACTGACTGATGTAGAAGTAAAAAGACGCAAAGTTAATAAATATATAACAGTGAGAAGCATAAAGAACAGAGGAGAAAAAGGAGAAGGAAGGGAAACAGAAATGTTGATTTGTAATTGTTTTAAAAGGATGATAAAGTGCAGGAGGTGAGAAGAAGAATTTGGGTTTAGGAGCTGTCTCTTCATTACTGCCATCTTGGGGATTACTTTTATTCTGCTTTTATGGTCCCTGTAAATCAGCACTAACATTGCTCAGGCACTACTATGCTGGCTGCCAAGAAGACGTACAATCAACAGCTCCCAAGTTATAGTCCCGAGCAGCAGACAGAGGTATTTTTCTGGGGTGGATTATCCAGGCAATCCCTGCCACCCCACAACTGCCCTTGATTGGCATTGCACAGGGGACTGGCCACTCTCCGCCGTGGGGAAAAGGGGTATGTCACTGCATAGCTCCTCTCCATTCCTGGCACAGCTGAATCCTCACCTCTTAAGCTGTCACTAATCAAGGTCATCCCTCCCAGGATGCAGCTGAACCATCTGCCTTATACTTCAGTAAGGCTTTCAACACTGTCTCTCATAAGATCTTCGTAGAGAAGCTGTATGGGCTGGAGGAGACAGTGAGGTGGATTAAAAACTGGCTGAATGGCCATGTCCAGAGGGTGGCGATTGGTGGCATGGTCTAGTTGGAGGCCAGTGACTAGTGGTGTACCCCAGGGATCAATACCTGTTCCAGTCCTATTTTACATCTTCATTAATGATCTGCATGATGGAGCAGAGAGTGCCCTCAAGTTTGCTGATGACTGTGAGGAGTGGCTGACACACAAGAGTGTTGTGCTACCATCCAGAGGGACCTTAACAGGCTGAAAAAATGGGCTGACAGGACCATCATGAAGTTCAACAAGGGGAAGTCTGCACCTGGAGAAGAACAACCCCATGCACTAGCACATGCTGGAGGCTGAACAGCTGGAAAGCAGCTTGGCTGAAAAGTGTCTGGGGGTCCTGGTGAACACCAAGTTGAACATGAGCCAGCAGTGTGTCCTTGCCACAAAGAAGACTTATGGTATCCTGGTCTGCATTAGGAGTAGCACTGCTAGCCAGTCCCCTCTAATCAGCACTGGTAAGGCCAGATCTGAAGTACTGTGTTCAGTGCAGAACACAAGGGACATGAACACCCTGGGGTGAGTCCAGCGACGGGCCACGGAGCTGATTAAGGGACTGTAGGATATGAGGAGAGGTTGGGAGAGGTTGAGAGAGATAAGACTATTCAGCTTGGAGAAGAGACAGCTCATGTGGATCTCATCAATATATATAAATATCTGAAGAAAAGAAGATGGAAGAAGGCTCTTTTCAGTAGTGCCTAGTGGAAGGACCAGAGGTGATGGGCACAAACTGAAAGACAGGAAGTCCTTTCAGAACATCAGGAAGCACTTTTTTACTCTGAGGGTGACCGAGCACTGGTACAGATTGCCCAGAGGTGTTGTGGAGTCTCCCTCCTTGGAGAGATTCAAAATCCAACTAGACATAGTCCTGAGCACCCTACTTGAGCAGGGCTATTGTTCAGAGAGCTCTTCCAGCCTCAACCATTCTTTGAGTCTGTGATTCTATGATCCCGGAGACAATCTCAGTATTGTCTCACTAAAATATTTTTGCAACTTGGAAGGGAAACATATGCACTAAGTTCACACATTTAAAAAATATTTCTTGAAAGACCCTATCTTTTGGCCTTGATTTACTAGTAACCCATCTCACAAAGGATTAATGTAACATTTGCTATGAAACATATACAATCTTTCTTCAAAAAATTTTCATTTGCCAAGTATTATGGCATTACTATGTCTGAGAAAAGAAATTAATCTATCCCATACTTACTCTCTCCTCCCTAAAATTCTCCTTTCTGCCAAGGAAGTTTAACTCTCTGCTGAAGAAAGCACAAAAGCCATGTACCATTTTTTTCTACTCGCTTCTAATTTCAAGATCGCAAATTGTTATAATGCTGCTCTGCTCTTTGCATAGTTCTCTGCCATACAACTGCCTTTATGCATGTGTCTGCTGTCTGGAGCTGATCAGACACAGGAAGTACAGGCAATCTCCTTTTTACTGTATTGACAGAAAATCAGTTTGTTGTTGCCAACTTTAGCAACATCTTTGTAACTCTCAGAATGCTTAAAAACTTAAGAAGTGCCTCTGTCACAAACAATAATGTACCCAGTTAATTATGTCACATACATTACGAAGCAGCAATTTTGTTTTCTGGCAGTGGCATAATGATTTGAAAATAAAAAAGGGAAATCAAACAAGTGGTTTGTGAAAATGATAATGAATAAAATCAATTGAATACTGTGAGCATCATTTTTTGAGTGCTATAAGTCTTTTACCACCCCCTTTTTCTTCTTCATATACATGCAATGTGTTTGTAAGAAAAGCAGGCAGTGTTCTTAGACTGTTAAAGACACCATCAATCATTGTCTTGCTTGGTAATGCTTCAATTACTCTGGAAAAATACTGTCATTTTCATGGGTACAATCTGATACATGGAAAATCCCACCCACTCCCTCCCCAAACAGTAATGTTTGCATATGAGAAACGTAGGCAGTGTTGGCAGGATGATGAACCATTAATAAACCTTTCTCTGTGCCTCCCAAGTATTTGGAAAGTATACTGCATGACAGTCAAGATCTTTGTAGGATTAACTTAATGCTTTGTCACTAAATACTTTTCTTCATTGCTTTTTCCTCCTACAGGTTTTGTACATCGAATATTGTACTTGACACCACAGTAAGCATCCGTGTAGCTTTTCTACTGTAAGTTGCATAAGGCATGAGTAGTGGACCATTTGGTAAGACATGGGACTGATACTGATCACCAGCATATGTGCAAATTATTTCCAGTATGTTCTTGTCAAGGATTATCAGAACCTGCAACACTACTGAGGGTTTCATGTAATGCGAGGTCACTTCCGTACATGAGAGGAGAAAAGAAAGGATTTTGATGCAAAGGAAAACACCAACATATTTATTCTAAAGAAAAATGGAGCCAACAGATCGTCCAGTCTTTTAAGCATATTAAAAAAAAAAAAAACAACAACCATAGAATGGTGAAGTGGAAAGACAGGGGGAATGGCTGAGAGGAAAGGGGAACAGAGGAGTATGGGAAGAGGAAAGGAGAGGAAGAGGGAGAGGAAGGGGAAAGACTAAAGTTTAATAACAGGTAACAACTTGGTGAGAAATATTAGTAGAACACAGTTGTAGATAGTATTATAGAGCCACATTCTATATGGTGTGTCTTTAAATGTTCTTTTTTACGGGCTGTCTAGTTTCACATTGTTTTTGTCTTCGTTCTGTATGTTCAGTACTTCCCTCATTAGATCTTGCTTTTAGGCAGGTCTTAAGCCCTTTACAGCAATAACCATTGCACATTAGTGCAGTATGTAATTGAATGAAGTCTTGACTTTTGGTGAGAACTTCAGGTGCCATCTTCCTTCAATAAACAATCATGAAGAGCTATTTACGGTAGTGAGTTCCTGCACCTTTTCCTAAGGCATTTCCTAAGATATTTCTTCCTTATATGTCCACACATTTATCAGTGCAATTGTCAGTTCTTTGACCATTTCTTTGCTCATTCTAGATACATATGTGCCAGACTGCCACCTGCATTCCTAAGCTGAAATTCACAACATAGGCGTTTTGGTTTTTTATGATTGAGAAGAAATTCTCTTCGGTGTCAAGTGTCCAAACTGGCCTATTCATCTGATATTTTCAGATGTTAGTCTGAATCTTCAGTGTCTTTCTGTGCCCCCATGTGACCCTGGAACAGACGAATTGTTATATTCCCTCTTGCCGTGACTAACCAACACCATGTTTTCTATCAGCAGGTCTATACAATTAACTTACCGCAGCCCCTCTTCCTACAGTGTCCTGGAACTATAGATTCTCTTCTCCTGCTTCTCCACAGCATGGTCAGGGTAGCCCTCTACAACAGGACAAGTCCATACAGCACAATTGTTTTATCTGTACTACTTTTGAGGCTTTGCATGCAGCAAAAGGGGAGAGTGGGAAGTCTGTCACATATAAGCCACATAAAAGTAGTACGTTAAGAACTATGGTCTCCAATTATCAGAGAATAAATGATAAGCAGAAAAGTCAAAGATTCAGACATTATGATGTAACTATTTCTAATATATTTTGGAAGAATAATCTATTAGGAAGAAATGCTAAAAACAGTTGCAAAATCTCTCTCATTTTCTCCCCTTGCTCTCTTTATCTTCTTGTAACATGCTTACCTTTATTCTGCCACTTTCACACTGGTGCAGACACAGTCTGGATCTGTTTTCTACCTCCCATTTGAATTCAGGAATAATAATCACCTTGATTACTTTATGCATGTTGTTGTTCATCTCCACTGGACTTAAAAAAAATAAAAAATAAGACAGAGCATATTTGTTTCTACCTGAAAAGCATGAGGTTTCATCCTCATGATTATTTGAACAGCCACCTCAGACAGCATCTCAACAAAGGCAATAGAAGAGATTATTACTGTAGATGTGATAGACTACTTCATATAAGAAGATTTCTCAGTTAATTTTACATAGAGATTATATGTATATTTACATGCATAACTCAGTACTACACCTTTTCTATTTAAAGCACTGTATCACATGCAAATATCATCATGGAAAACAAAAACCTGCATCCATTTGTTAATAGAAACAATCCATCAATACGTATGGTTTATATGCTACTGAATGCTGTGCAAGTCGTCTTTGACTCATCTGTATCTAAATCAGCCCGAGTAATTTACTAAATCTAAACAGCCTCAGTAAATCTAAATTCAAATTCAATTTATAAGTGAGCTTTTTGACTGAATCATGTTTTCTCACTTGACCAGATTCTTGGCACAATTCATTAGCTCGTTGCTTCCTGTATATTCTCTATTGAAAACAACAGAAATATTCAGAGAGGGGAGTCTTACTCTTTATTCACAAGATTGGCTGATGGTCACTCCATGGAAGAACTGTTTTGTGTCCTGTACTGGTGTAACCTTAGTTGTATAACCTCTGGGTTACTTCCTCTAGGAAGTATCTCCAGTCAAATACATGATGCTTGTTCATTACCAATACTGCCAGATGAGCACCACCATTATCACTTTAACTTTCCATTTTTTTCTTCACCAGTAAGACTCACCTACCTATGAGGTTTTCCAGGTTTCTAGAGCTTCAACTATAACAAAGACATTAAAAACAAGCAAAAAGGGAGGGAGCACAGAAGTATTTATGATTTTTTTTTTTCTTCTGGAGATGCACATACTGTACAAGACTAAAAAGAGCACAGATAAGGAACTTGACAGATTGTTCATTTCTGCTGATTTATAGCAAGATGAGGCAGTGATGGTGCCAAAATGCTGTCATTTTGTTTAAATGCAAGATGGAAATAGAGGGAATTTGTTTCAGTATTTAAATCATTGCAAATCAACTTAGCCTATGTAAAGGCATTTTACAGAAAAGGTTTCATGGTTGTTATTGTCATTTGGGCATGACAAAACAGCGTAATGATTTCACGTTCAAGTTTTTATAGGCTCCCCTTAGGGTGTTAGACAATATATTTAAAAGTCACAGCTAGTCTCGCTGACAAAATTCACATGGCTCCTTATCCCAATTTGCATCTCCCACACTGCAGAGGGAGTGACAGGAGTGGAAGCTAAAAGTTAAGTTGCAGTTATTCATTGCACTCTAATAACATTTCAGTTAATTAAATATTTACTAAACATTCTGGTCCCACATCCCTTTTATACACAAGCTCTAGCAGGGACAGGCAGCTCCGAGGAGCTGACTACAGCTCATCAATTCAAACTCTTTTAGCCCATGCACACAGTCCCTGAAATCGGTGGCAAATCTTCATGCTGGGCAGGTTTCTACCCACCTCAACATGTGCAAATGCTAAAAAACACACTGAGCCCTGGTGGACCAATACGGAGCAGACACATCCAACAGCTCTACCCTCCCCATCTCTGTGCAGTCTAAGTAAGCTTCTGAATAAATACATATGGCCAGTTAGAGGTGTCCAGGTTTATATGTTCAGTAGCAGTATGCAGCGTGGTGTGAAAATAATGACTGCATTAGTCACACACAGGGAGTCACAAATGAGTTACAGGGGACCTCTAACCCAACACAAGGCTTATTAACTTGGGCAGAGGACCGTGCTTATGTTGCAGTCCTGCCCATAGCACCAGGACCAGCCTGGCATCTCGTAGTGCTGCTAGAAGTCAGCTAGTTCAGTCATGTAGCATAGAATCATAGAATCATAGAATCCTCTGGGCCAGAAGGGACCTTGCATGTAGTGTAGAAACTGTCCTCTAAAGAAACTGCAGATGATGTTTTACACACAGACACACAATTTTGCATCCAAACACGCATGTCCATTCAACTCAGCCAGACACATCTTCTTACCAGTGGCACGTGGCTACCTTTGGGATAGGGGAATGAACTGAGAACATCCAGTGTTATACATATAAGTTATAAGAGATCATAATAAATGGGCACAAATTTCAGTTGAGTTTTAGCTATATCTCACACAGACCTTGTGGGAGAAAATTGCATACTTATTTTCCAGTGAAATACAGTGACTTAAAAAACAGATAAAAGAACAGCCCGAGTAGCAGGTCTTTAATGGTGACCAGAGATTTGCACTATTAAAGATATGAATGATGCCTAATAAGTTACACTTATTGCATAGCCCACAAGCTTACCAGATAAGGATAGTAATTACCTAGGAGTCCATTTAGCATATAAATGATAGTTACAAACTATAAATGTAACTGAAAACACATAATTTCCATAACATTTCTTTCTCACCCTTTTTAAGACGTTATTTCAATCTTTGCCTATGTTTGAATATTTCCACTGTTCCCATAATAAACTGAGGGGAATATATTCTCTTCCCATTCTAAGTGAAATTTTGGTAATAAAAAATTAACAACAAAACAGATCTCCAGCATTCCCTCTATTTTTTTTATTCTCCTGAAATAGATTGCTTTAAAATTTTCAGAATTCCTACAACCCTGCTTCAATTAAAACTATTAAGGATTAAAATTTTAAAATGCTTAGAACCTCTACCATTTTTCCAGGAAGAAATAAAATGTTGTGTGCTAGTTTTCCATCCCCAGTGGGCAGGTTATACTAGTGGCTGAGTTTCAGACAACAATACAATGGTCAGTGTGACCTGTGAAATTAGTGGGACTTAGTCTAATGCCTAGTAGAAAGGCATTTTCTTCCAAATCTTATCACTATTATTACAAGAGATGGAGACTGGTTTTGCTATCATGAGAAGAAATGTCCAATCTCTAAGTGGGAACATACAATGTGCTGCCACCTGAGAGAGTGTACAATGTCATCTTTGGTTTGCTGCTGGGGAGGAGAAGCAAAGAACATGAAATAGCTCCCTTTTCTGCAAAGAAACAGGACATCAGAGTCCTTGGGTTCAGCCAGCTCACTGTTGTTACAGGGAAAAAAAAACCCGGTTTTCAAGAAATTACATCTAATTCAAAGTCTTTCAAGCATCCATTTGAGTCCTAGATATGTATACAGTATGGAAGCATACCATGCATTAAAATGACTTTGCTAAAATTAAAATGCACAGTTTTCATTTAAATACAATATCCACAGTAGTGCATATAAAACATATACATTCAAACCATATGTTTCTCCAGATTTAAAACCACTTCTCCTCTTAGTTCATTCTTGTATCATACTGTTGACTCAAACTCCTACCTACAGCAGCATATAAAGCAGACCGGGACAGAAAATGTGGAAATCACTGACTATAAACTCTTATAAGCCAATACCAAGGAAAGGACACAGAAAGGCCAAGCACCCACCATTAATAGCAATTGTCCTCCATTTTCTTCTCAAGATGGCTGTGGTTTACAGTAGAAAGAAAGAAAAGGTGTTTGAGGTATTTATAACTACATAAGACAGAACTTTGAAGATAAACCACCTTTAATACAACCTAAGAACTCGTTAACTGAAAATCCTCCATTCATTGACACATCACACACCCGTTTGTGACCATTGGTGAGGTGTACAGCCTCTCCTAGGCCAGGTGAAAATTATTCTTTTCTTTGTTTGTTTAAGGTTATAAGATAGTCTAAAGCTTTTTGAAGTAATCCAACCTGCAAATGACTTGGACTTCCAGAATGTTAAAAGGGAAAGGTCACAGCTTTCTTACCAGGGAAAACTTGTCAGAATTATCAAAGATTATTTCTGCCCAGTCAGCACATCTGGACACTCCGTAAGATTCCTAAACTGCCAACAAAGTTAATAAATGGTGTGTCTTCTCATTGAATTACAGTGGTATCCCATTATTACCCAAGCTAGGTCTCAGAATGTGCGTTTCTTAATCCAAAGCCTCTTTGTGTAAGTCTGAACTGTTCAGAAGCAAACAAAATAAGTCAGATGAGATGGAAATACAGGAACGTAAATCTCATTGTATATTTCAAAAATACTGTCTGCTATTCCTATGCATCTCAGCTTCTGGGTGACTGAGAATCCTGTGTTGACAGTCAAATGTAGTTGCAAGATCATCTGTCTTCAAGCAGAACAGCAGAACTGACCTCGAAGTTTGGCCACACAGCACACAGTTCCTGCTTACATAGAACAGTCTCCTCAAAGGTGTCACTTGTGTCACACGTCATGTAGACTTGTCTGAACAGGAAATCAAATGAGCAGCAAATATACGCTTCACCTGCAAAGTCAGCATTGGCTACTGTACATCAGCTGGAGGAGACTTTTCATAACGCCTTACTCTCTTGCCTTGCACTGCTCACCCATCTGCCAGAGGGGACTGTGTCTTTAAACACCTTGAACCATTTCTGGCTGGCAGCACTAAAGAAAGGCCTCCGCTGTTTTGCTGTGATCTGATCAACAATGCTATAGGAATAAGAATTCTGAACTGAGTGCAAACTACTGACTAACCAAGCACTTCACTTTCAGGAAGGGTCATCCTTTTATGGATGTTGTGATGGACATGAAGAGATTCGTCCCTCTATGCTCTAGACTGACTACAAAATTAATTTACTGCTTTACCTGACTTCAAATGAAAATGTTATTCTTTGACTTTGAGTCATGTCCTCTTCTAAGTCCTTTGAACATACTGGTAGCTTGAAAGTGAAGCTGAAGAAAATGGTCCAGGTTAAATGTTAAAAAGAAAATACCTTGTAAAATCGTAGAAATTCAGTTAAGTATTGGCAAATTGGTTTGTCAGTATTTTTCCACATAGCCCACTGTTTGCCAATGGCTTCTGTACATAACTTTGAAATACTTGTCTTTTTACATGGCAGATGTACATAACTATGGCATAGTATAGGGAGACTTTATACCTTAAATACGTTACCATATATTTATATGTTCAATGAACAATACAGAAGTCTTACTACTGCCTGATGAATCATTTTTTAAATACACTCCTTAGTAAACCACATTTACAAAAATATGATTTCTTAAAGACAGTTCAGTGAAAAATGCAGCTTATATAATAAGAACATTAAATAGTAAAAAAAGTCATTTAAAATAATCCATTGTGTTATGAAATATGATTTGCTTTAGTATGCAAAAGTCATATTCATTGAATGGAGTTTTAAATAGGCTACATTCTATTGTATTTTACCTTCAGGGACCCTGGGAGTTTATTCTTTCTAATGAGCTGTGTACTATTCACTTAGAAGCTTCATTTTTATTATTATGTATAAGGCTTTTTTTTCTCCTTCAGCAAACACCTTTTTTAAACAAATTCATTCTTTTCCTAGGCATTTTGTTAACTGCATGAGATAATATCTGAAATGCTTACAGTGTTTCTAACAGTTTGAAAAAGATATATAATGTTTTCAAGCAGACTATTTACATTAGTGATATCCTCCACTGGAATAGGATTGTCCCTTCTGGCTCCATTTTTTGTTGTTGTTGTTGCTATCCAAGTAGAGTTTGTTTAGTGACGCTAAAGAAAAAGAAAACCCCATTAACAATAATGAGTCCTTGTTTAGGCAGGTTCAAATGGAAAAAAAGAAGGGGGGGGTATTCATCTTGGGTACCTTTTCCTCTAATGAAAAGTATTTTCAAAAGGTAGAATGGTGTCTTTTAGTCCTTGCAAGCCACTCACAGAATGAAACCAAGATACTTTAAACCACTCTTCTATACTAAGCTTATTCAGGATTTCATGGATGGAAAAGGGTTTGGTAAACATATGTAGCCTTTAGTTCCCATCTTACCTATACAGAACTATGTGTGGCAATATTTGTCAGGATGCAAGATTAAGGTGTTCTGAAAGACAAGGGTTAGCTTTATTTGGAGCCATCTTCAAGGTTATCTTGTAATGGCAAAGTCCACCGCAGTTCGGATACATACAGTTCAGATACACACAGATATACACAGTATAAACGCAGTTAAGATACATACAAGTATCAAATCCTTTCCACCACACAAAACCCTCAGATCATTATCTTTTGTTTACTCATTGCTATAGAGGTCACCACAGACATGACTTGCATCACGACATTTTTGTCTCTTCTGCCACAAAAAGTAGGAGGCATCAAATAAATGCCTCCCTGCAGTTAGTGGACTCAGACAAACGGGAGGCACCATTTTGTCCCATAGCACGTTCTGAAGCCTTGGACCTGCTTGCAGCATTGTGGATTCAAACAGTTACATGGGTTTTGAAATCATCTGGAGAACATCATGGAAGAACCCTCAGTCTGGGGCTAATAAGCAGAAAACCGTCACCTCTTGCTGAAAAATTTCCTGGGATCCAGATGTCTTGAGGCTAGGAGAGCACGCAAGGGAATGATCACTATCTGCTTACCCTGAGCTTACCCTGAGGCTGTTGTTCTGGATGGGCTTTTATTCAGACTCAGTATTCACAGTATCTCCATTCTCACATTATGCTTACTAAAAGAAAATGAAAAATAAAAATAAAAATTAAAAAAAAAAAAAAGAAAAGAAACATGAAATTCTGACTGACACTAATGCTTCACTGTTTGAAACTAATGAAGAGCAAATGTGCAGCATTTTGGATCCCCTCAAACATTATTGTTAAAACACAAATTAGGAACAGACTCTAATCTGTGGAAGTGTGAATTCCTCAGTACTCCCGCTAAATGCTCATTGCTTTTGCCTGCTGTGTGCAGTGCCCTAAAACTGGGCAGGCACCCAGGCTGCTCCCAGGCTGGGGTTCCTCCCCAGCTACATGGGAGAGAAGGAAGGAAAAGTCCTTCAGATCTGGATAACAGGAGACAAGAGGGTCCTTCCCACTGCCCTCTCTTGCTCCCATCCTATGGAAAGAGAAGAAGTGACAGCGGTGCCACACGGGGATCCCACTTAACCCAGAAGATCTGCTCTGAAGAGGCAGGCCAGGGAGGTGGAGCGGAGAAGCGGTTGGCTGAATGCAGCAGTGCAGAAGAGTGACAGCCAGGAAGTAAAGACCATAACAAAATTTTGGGGAAGGAGAGCACTTTCCACCACTTTCACATGTGGTGGGAGAGCAGAGAGTATCTTCCTGGGGCTGTTTCTTGAAATCTGGAGAGGAAATACAACATCTCATCTGCTCCATAGAGTACTTTCCCACCCATCCCTGCTGACCTGCAAGTACTTCTCTCCTGAAAAAGGAGCATTTAAAGCTGTTGAAGTACATGACTTTCTCCCGGCGTCAAAAAAAGCCCCAAAAAGAGCTTTCCGTTGGCCTTTTTAGCTACAGATCCCCTCTCCCAGAGCAGTCTTACCTGCCCTGGAGCCGGTCTCCGTCGCAGTCTTTCATCTTTTTCAGAATTATTTGGCAGTTATTTGTAAAGAATTTTGAGAAAAGCCAAACCTTTATGAACACCACCCTGTCCTCATTTTGCAAATTCGGCTTGTTTGGTCCACCTGAGATGAGTTCAAACCAAATTTGTAAATCCAGAAATAATAAAGCAAAATAAATAAGACTTTTCTTTTCTTTTTTCTTTTCTTTTCTTTTCTTTTCTTTTCTTTTCTTTTCTTTTCTTTTCTTTTCTTTTCTTTTCTTTTCTTTTCTTTTCTTTTCTTTTCTTTTCTTTTCTTTTTTCTTCTCTTCTCTTCTCTTCTCTTCTCTTCTCTTCTCTTCTCTTCTCTTCTCTTCTCTTCTCTTCTCTTCCCTTCCCTTCCCTTCCCTTCCCTTCCCTTCCCTTCCCTTCCCTTCCCTTCCCTTCCCTTCCCCTTTTTTCTTTTCTTTTTTTTCTTTTCTTTTTCTTCTTTTTTCTTCTCTTTCCTTTTCTTCCTTACCATTGTTTTCCCAATGCAATGAGAAGCAATAGGATATAAAATGCAAACTCTCGTTCCCAAACCCATAAGATAATCATGTACCTTCTGCTGTTGCTGCTGTTCCTGCTGCCAGCACTGTCAGCAGCTCCAGTGCTTCTATAGCAACAACTACTTCCAACTGTGCAATACTTGCAAGTAATTTAGGTGCATAAGACAACAACATTTTAGTGAGAGCTGCATGTTATACACCTGAAACATAGCATTTGTCAATAAAACCTGAGCCCACCTCCAATTATAATCTTTCTGTATCTTTCCCAGCCCCCTCACCACACTTTCCTGGGCAATATCAGTTTGCAAGGAGCAAAAAAATCTCCACCCTAACACCAAATATAAACAAAACAAAATACACAGAAATTTAGAAGCCAAAAAAGCATCCCAGAGAGTTACTGACAGGTAAGCACAGATATCAAGGTAGGGTGACCATTTTAAGCAAAAACAAAGCAGCTGGAGCATTTCTCCTTTGTTCAGGAATCTGCCCTTTGCCTTGGATTATGCAGGGGGCACGCTGCATCTCTTCGGAGTCCTAAGGACATTTCTCAAACTGCCAGAACAGTAACCTAAATCCCAAAACTCTCTTGGCCAACCCAGGATGTTTGGTTACTGTCTGTCATCCAGAAAAGAAGTATAGGCAGATACAGATAGAAACATACTTGAACCGATCTTTTCCCACTGCTAAAGATTACCTCAAATCGTGAGAGGAACGTGGGGCAAAATGAGATAATGTAGGTTCATTATGCATTTGGACATGACAATGTGATTCATGCATTTACTCACTTCAGTGCCTGGGTTTTCCACCAGTATAACGGTACTAAGATTTGAAGAAAGAAGTGTAGATTAAAGAAGCATAAAGCCGAATCAAACAATAATATTTACTGGACTTGGAACACATCACACACACAAACACTTGTGTCTAGCACTTCTGCTTGCTTAGCAAGGCTCTGTAAACTCCTGTAAATTGTAGCTTCCTCTGTAAAGATCAATAAATGTGAAGATTTCACACTGCACTTCCAGAGGTACCGGCTGCTGCAATATTCAGCGGGGATGTCACCTAATGCTGTCACCTAAAGACTGGACTTAGCAGGAAGTTCTGCTCACAAGAGGAGATTTGAAGCAACAAGTAGAGTAAATTACTGAAACAGAGTTCAGAGTATGACAAGGGCCTGGTTCCTGATATCCCCAGATGTGTTTTGTGCTCAAGTTTACCTCACAAGTTTAATCACTACCAGCAGAGCTCATACACTTGAATACTTTTACTATCCCAGCACAGTATTAATTCTCTAAGTGTTGCTCATGTTCCTGGATTCCTGTCCACACTGATAAAATTAATACAGAAGTTCATGCAATAGAAAATCCTCCTAAATGAAAGTTCATTCTTGCATTTCTTTATCACTCTTGCAACAAGGCTGAAAAATCAGAGAAATATTATAAACAGTGTGAAAGTGACATCTTCATGTTTGTTTTTCTTCTGCCAAATTTCATACCACGTCTCAATGTAGCAGCCTATAAAAAGGCACATAACTGTTTTTTCTGACAAAGAGACAATGTCAGATTCAAACACTTAATACCTCATCTACGATAAGAGAGGAAAAGGGCCAAATTTCATCTTCTGGCCAATAGAGGGCAGCTTGCTTCCTCCCGAAAGCCGACCCACTCTGTGTTTGTGGACACACTTGGCAAGGCATCTGCAGAAACGCCTTTTAGCACCAGGTTAGATTTCACCATCCCCTCTCGTTCTCCTGAATCAGTTTGCAAGAGAATAAGACACAGCCTACCCACCACATCCCAGATCATGTGCCTAACAAGAGACAAAGATGCAGGCCCATGGCTAGAAGATTACAAAAGCACAGGCTGGCTCAGTAAGCTGAAGACAGAGACTTGGCTGCCATCAGTCTGTAGGATGTCTCTGTTGCAGTATGTGGAAGTTCTTGCTGTCAACAATCCTGTGCTTAACCCTGGAAAACCGTAGGTAAAATCATGAACTTTCTGTATAACCTGAATAAAATTCAAATGTGAATGAAACGTATCTCTGCCTCAGTGGGACCATGGCGACAAAATTTGAAGACTCTTAAATTCTCTTTTGCAACCTACAAATCTTATTGTGCCCAGCATCCGGGCGAGGTGTGGGAAGCAGATCTTATCAATCCAGATATTAAGTAAGATAGGGCTTTAACTGAGGCTGACATTTCATATAAGGTATAAATCCTGTAGATAACTGAAAACAAATGCAAGAAAGGATAACCAAAACTGTGTTCCAGCATCAGTCTTTTGGGAAAGTCTAATGAAGAGGATTGTTAACTGGACTTCTCTGTCTTGGCACTGTTAACCCTTCTTGGCCCAGACTCCTCTGGAGAGCGAATAAATACTGTAGATCCCACCTTTTGTTGGAGTCGCTTGTTACTGTGTGTGAAGAGACCACAGTTTGTTGGTAGATGGTTCCACCTATATTAAAAACTGAGGTTTTTGTTCAGCTCTCAATTTTTCACATTCTGTCCCTGGCACAGCTGAGTGTCTGCTTAAAATTTGTTTTCCACCACAGCACTTCTAGTCTTTTATTCCCACTGCTGTTCACAGCCTTTGGATTCTCATCCCCTTACACACTCCTCATTCTCGTTAGAAGTCTCTCCTGGCTAAATGCTCAGCTTCATCATTCTTCCTACCCTAAAACTGAAGGAAGGCATGAAATGTACTTCCCTCCTCTGGGGGGCTCATCACTGCATTGTGTCCTGCTAAATCATTTATGTCAGGAACTATTTATCTGTGTGCCTGAGAAAAGCACTTCTCCAGATCAAATGCTACGTCTTTTTGGACAAGTACCCTCCAAACAGACATGAAAGCAGACAGACATGATCCTGCCAATTTGTTCTGTTAACCTACTCCCTCACCCATTTCCAAGTATGCAAGTAAAACATTGTTCTACTCCATCAATAAATTCCGTATCATACTTTCTGGAAAAAAGTTAAACCATTTCTCACAAAGATCTCTTAATCCATTATTATTATTTTTTCCTTTGCCAAATACCTTTCTCTAGCTTCTTGACTGAAATTTTTCTTCAAGGAAAAAAATATACATATATGTCATGTCTCAGTACTACTTGTAATGTACGTACACATACACTAAAGCCTAGTTTAGGAACAGAATACATAACATCGTCATTTTCAATAGTGATTTGAAGACATAAAGACTCCCCAGACTATTCCAAACTACATGCAGAATATCAAAATGATAGACAAAAGAAGAAATCTCATCATGTCAAGAAAGCATACTGAACAGATTTTTGGGGAAAAAAAATTAATTACTTTAGTCTCTCACTGAATGATTTGGCCCTGAAAACACTCCATGCACTATTAGAGAAACACTGAGGAGATTCAAAAGGCTGTAACAAAGAATGGAAAAAACAAGTGTCATGCTTCATAAAAGACCAGACATTTGGTTCAAATCAAAATTATTATAGCATCAACTAAGGCAATCCCAAACATTCAGAAATCATAGAACTAGTTACAAAACAATGATGGTATTTCGACTAGTCATGGAAATCTTTTTTAATGATAATATATTGTATTTCTTTTTTATTTGTGTGTGGCTTTTGTATCTTTAGGGTACACTCTGCTTACATACTCATACTTCTCTGCAGACTGAAATGAAATGTCACAATGTTATACGGCATACTTGGAACAACAGAAGCAAAATGAGAAGAATAAAGTTGCTTACTTAATCACAGGATTCCATCAGCTGGGACTTTAATCAAGATACCAAAATAAAACTGTAGAAAGTATCAAGCACTTATTAAGTTGAGCTGGCTGTCTTGTAAAAAGAGTACAACAAATATGCTACCATATGTCTGATTGCCTGCCTGAGAGAGGGACGGATGCAGAGCTGGTCTGTTGAGGCTTTGTCCATAGAGACCACCATCCCAGCACCATACTGGTGCCAGGTCCGGGAGAAAGCTGTGGCTTCAGCCTGCATGCTGCTCTCTAACTCAGAGACTGAGAAACTGTCTCAGCATGGACACCCAAAAGCGCACACAGGTCACTCTCTAGCTCATTTAGTGTGATGATAAAAATAGCATGATATCTGCATCCTCTCCAAACATCTCATTTGAGAGTAAAAACTCATTCTTTATCATTAGCCAACTCAATCTAAAGTTCATTATTGACCCTATTTCTTTCTTGAATTTGATCTTAGCAATAAAGCAAGAAGGGTTTTCATCCTCCTACTGCCCCCCCCTGCAGGGCAGTCGGCCAAAAAGCAAGCCAGCATCATCACCACAGCATGATACTGCAATCCTGCCCAACACTTTCCTTCATGCCATTGCCACACGTGCACGCAGAATAAAGCTGTGCGGAGTGTACCCACACGGATTGTGTTCTGCACCGGGGGGAACTGCACTGAAGCAGTCCAGTCGTTCAAACGTTTCTGCTTTGAATGTAATTCCAACGTTAATGGCAGCCTTGTCACAAGCAAGGCTGAAATGCTGAATGTGGTGAGGAACTGACATTGTTAAAAGTGAATGTGAAGACATTTCATTCAAATTCTGTCCTGTCCACTTCTTCCCCAGCTTCGGGTGCTGTCAGGTTTGACAACGCTGACAATGAAGAGGTTGGTGCTGACGGGTGACGACAATGGACCAGAGTGAAAAGAGAAATCTTCCAGATAGGAGACTGGTAACATTACATGTTTGGGCTCTGTCAACCCAAGTGATTAGAACGATGAAATAAATAAGACCCGGTGTGAACAGTTGTTCCCATATGACAGACTCTGCACGAATATATTCAATGCAGAGGAGAGAACTGAGCGGCACACACAGGTTCAGGGCTGACTCTCTTTATTTCCATAAGATGTTAACCATAAAGACTTTGTCAGATTGACCACAGGTGGCTTCGTTTCTGCTTCAAGGTAGTCACGAAGCCAAAACTTGGGGATGTAATAACTCAATCTTGCTTTCAGACCACAAATAGAAATAAATTCCTCTAGGATTTGCTCATGATGAATGATACCTTAAGGGTAGTTTGCTAATTACTGTAGAAATAAAATCAGACACAGCACATTGCTGTTGAAGCAGTGAAACAAGCATATTATTCCTGTATAAATATGGCCTTGGATGTTTTGCCACCAAACTTTTTTGCAGAGGTGCAGAAACATGAAAAGCTGAAAAATCTGTCAATCTTAAATATATTCACAGTTAGTCTAGCTTGCAAGGAAACTGAGAGGAGGCAATTTCAAAAAGGTACTTGATACCTACAATTTCTACCTAGTAATTATGCCATCAGTTTGTTCTTATCAGAAAGCAGCATTAAAAAAATTAAGAAGAGGAAATGCTAGGACAGAAGCAAGCATTTAAATCAAAAAGGGGAATAATGATACTGTAGAGCTTCTAATTTTCATTCTTCCCTTATGCAGCCCACTTTAAAATGAAGAAGTGGCATCCACTGTCTTCATGAGTATATGCATAATTATAGATAACCGGCTTACAGGTATTTCAGTCCGCATTATTAAACTCATCAGCTGAGAGTTGTTTGTGAGACTCACTCACTCAAAAAGAATTGTCCATTTCTAATAACATTAATTAGTAATCTTTGACCACAACAGGTTTGAATACTTGAGCTAGCAGCAGCACTCTCGACCCTTGCCATAAGTGACTTAAAGAGCTCAATCTGTGTAGCTTATCAAAAAGATTGAGAGGTGACTTGATTACAGCATGTAAGTACCTTCACAGGGAGAAAATACAAGGGCTCTCTAATCTAACAGAGGCATAACAAAAACTGGGAGCTGAAAACTGAATTTAGGCAAATTAAGTGAGAAATAAAGCACATGTTTCTTAACTGTAAGGAAGCAAGCCACTAGAACAAGCTCCAAAGGTATCAATAGATTCTTGATTTCCTACAGTCTCAAGAACAACATCAGATGCCTTTCAGGAAGTTATTCTTTAGCCAAACACAGTGTGCTTCAGTTGAAACACAGGTTGTTGTGCTCAGCTACAGGGGATCTGGGGGAATGTAATGACCCGTGATATGCAATAGGTTAGACTTCAGCATCTATTACTGTGGCAGAAGCATTTTTTTTACTATGCCAGATGATGTTGCTGCAAAATAGACAGACTTTCAAGCACGTAAGCCTTCTTTCAGGTCTGACATAGACTGAAGGAGCAATTTACAAAGCTAAAAACGAGTTGAAAACAATTGCCCCAAGTTTGGCTGCTGTTACCTGTGTCCCACATCCTGGGTTAAAACAGCAGTGGGTAAAAGAGAGGGATACTGACATGGAGCAGGGATCTTCGTCCCACACCTTTTTAAAGCAGTGCTAGTAATCAAGGAGTAGACTAGAACCCGCTTTTTAACCACAAAATGCAAACAGAACAACTGCTGCCTCTTCTTCAGAACAACTTGCTGATCCCAGGTGCTTTGTTAGCTTTGTTAGAATGCATAGCAGGAACAGGGAAGTGCATAAACCTATTCAGTCCTTTCCTTTTTTTTTTTTTTGTATTTTGAAGGTAAGGAGACTCTGAAAGCTTTCTGATGAGAACTGCGCCACAAGCTCATCAGCTCTTTCCTACTATTCTTCTTGTGGCAGAAGGAGGCCATATTTAAAGCAATATCAAAGGCTCCATTACCCGTTATTAGTCTCCTGAAATGTTTAGTTGCCTTCCCACACAACAGATCATTGATTATAAACTAGTTGGTCAGACCTCAGCGGGAGGTTCATAAGCGTTATTCCATTATGTCAGTGAAACTACGTTAATATACAACAGCTGAGAAAGTCCAGAAGTTTTGCCCTAGTCATTGTGAAGCAGGATTTTCCCATGGTCCCGCCTCTGAGTTTTCACTTTAGATATTAAGCTATGTATGTAGTATGGCAATAGCAAGGAAAAAGTATTGCGGTCACTTTTGCTAGGACACTAACAATAGATATTAAAATTGGCAAAGTAGTTAAGCCACTTACATGCAAAATAAACTTTCAAACCACCTTTATTTATGTGGGGGAACTGAGAATAACTATGCTGTGAAAATGCCAAAGAGGGTGCTACCTCACCTGCAGGTTTCCAACAGCAAAATTTCACTGGCTTCAACACACCTAAACCATAAATGAGGTACCACGTAGGCCTATTTCACGATCTCTGGATGTTTACTCATCCAGCCTGTTATTTAACCTGGATTGTCAGGTGAAGTAAATGGTGATTGTGAAGTGATTGTCCCCCTGTACTCGGCACTGGTGAGACCCCACCTCGAGTACTGTGTCCAGTTTTGGGCCCCCTACCACAAGAAGGACATTGAGGTGCTGGAGCAGGTCCAGAGAAGGGCAACGAAGCTGGTGAGGGGTCTGGAGAATAAGTCTTACGAGGAGAGGCTGAGGGAGCTGGGGTTGTTCAGTCTGGGGAAGAGGAGACTGAGGGGAGACCTTATTGCTCTCTACAAGTACCTGAAAGGAGGCTGTAGAGAGGCAGGGGTCGGTCTCTTCTCCCAAGTTACAGATGATAGGACAAGGGGCAATGGCTTCAAGTTACGCCAGGGGAGGTTCAGGTTAGATATTAGGAAATATTTCTTTACTGAAAGGGTTGTCAGGCATTGGAATGGGTTGCCCAGGGAGGTGGTTGAGGCACCATCCCTGGAGGTATTCAAGAGAGGAGTTGACATGGTGCTCAGGGATATGGATTAGTGTTGGGTGGTGTTTTGTGTGTGGTTTTTTGTTTGGTTTTTTTTTGTTGGGTTTGGTGGTTAGTGGTTTGGGGTTTTTTTGGGGTTTTTTTGTTTGTTTGTTGTTTTTTTGTTGTTTTTTTTGTTTTTTGTTTTTTGTTTGTTTAATCGGTTGGACTAGATGATCTTAAAAGGTCCCTTCCAACCTAGGTGATTCTAGGTGATTCTGTTTGCTCTGTGAGTTTGCTGTACTAGCTAATCAACTGGTGTCTCTTAAGCTCTGTAACTTAAGTAACCTTCTTAGTAACAATGTTCCTAGAGCTCCTTAAGTGGAACCTGAAAGCTTTTGGCCTGTCTTTTCTAATTAAACCTTCTACACAGCTCCACTGATAACTAACAAACAAACAAAATGTAAAAGCACTAAAATCAGCAAACACAGAATGACAGAACGGAGTTATGCACTTGCACTACCGAACATCACCAATCTTTTTCGAGGCAAACTTTTCCCTGCCCATCATTCATTCACATTTTCCTCTTTACTGCTATCTTGTGCCCCAATTTATGGGCAGGATAAGAGGGCAACTTTACAGACTGTTCCTACTGACGAAGGATTATCAGAAGCATAGCAAACTTCAGCTCCCCTTGGTCCTGACACAGACCGTCCAATTAATATCAGCAGTGCAATTAAAGCACGTTTTATGGATTGAAGCAGGGCTGACCTGCTGGAGAGCAGCTCTGAGGAAAAAGACCTGGGAGTCTTGGTGGACAACAGGATGACCATGAGCCAGCAATGTGCCCTTGTGCCCAAGAAGGCCAATGGCATCCTGAGGTGCATCAGGAAGAGTGTGACCAGCAGGTCGAGGGAGGTCATCCTCCCCCTCTGCTCTGCCCTGGGGAGGCCCCATCTGGAGTACTGTGTCCAGTTCTGGGCTCCCCAGTTCAAGAAGGACAGGGAACTGCTGGAGAGGGTACAGCAGAGGACCACAAAGATGATGAGGGGACTAGAACATCTCTCTGATGAGGAAAGGATGAGGGACTTGAGTCTTTTTAGTCTGGAGAAGAGAAGACTGAGGGTGGATCTTATCAACACTTATAAATACTTAAAGGGTGGGTGTCAGGAGGATGGGGCCAGTCTTTTTTCAGTGGTGCCCAGTGACAGGACAAGAGGCAACGGGCACAAACTTGAACATAAGAAGTTCCATCTAAACATGAGGAGGACCATTTCGAGGGTGGCAGAGCCCTGGAACAGGCTGCCCAGGGAGGTGGTGGAGTCTCCATCGCTGGAGACATTTAAAACCCACCTGGACACATTCCTGTGCAACCTGATCTGGGTGGACCTGCTTTGGCAGGGGGGTTGGACTAGGTGATCTCCAGAGGTCCCTTCCAACCCCGTATCATTCTGTGATTCTGTGATTCTGTGAAAGAGTGCACCATTGCCTAGCTGTTCTTCAGACAATAATCAGGAGAGTTACTGATAACTCGGAACTGAATGGACTAGGGTTAGAATGCAATAGGAACTGGGTAATGATAAGATACTGTGCAAGGAACTGTGACTTACTGTAATACCAGCCCATAATAGTACGTGCTTACAGGCAGTGGCTTTGATTTAGCAAAGATGTTTAATTAGAACTTAAAACACTTGCTTAACATAGTGCTACAGCATAATGTAGCAGGGATGGTTTATGAAAAAGGCCAGTACTAGATGTATTTTAACCAGTAAAAAGAGGTAAGACAAAACTCCATCAGCTTAAAAAGTTCTTCTGTGGTCTCTTCATAACGTCTTTGTACTTAGACCAGAATTCTGTCAGCAGATAATCTCATCTTGATACTCACCAATCATATTCAGCTGCTGAAAGTACATGCTTGTGAATACATACAATTTTACCTTTCTTTACTACAATGTGCATGGCTACCACTTTCTAACAGGATACACTGGCAATGAATGCTAAATCCCGTGCTGACTCAGTGCCTTAACATACTTCAAAATATGCAGGGCTTTTTCACTTAGTAAACTGTCCTTCTCTTGATACATAAGGTTTCCACTTCTGCTCTTCTGATGCTCTCCTCATCCCACTAAGGGGAGGGTGAGTGAGAGGTTGGTTGGGTACTTAGTTGCTGGCTCAGGTCAAAACACCACAAGGGAAACAGTCCAAATACAGAAATCATGGGTATATTAAAAAGAGACAGTGAAAATGACTGACAGAAGAGACTTACAGAGTGTCCAGCTCTTGCATTCACTGAGTCAAGAGAGGAACTGGCTTCAGGGTGGCAGATGAAAAACACCCAGAACATTTCCTTTCAGATGTCAGGAACAGTAGAGGGCAAACAAGCCATTCAGGTGATGCTAAAAACATTTCAACTAGTCAATGGAGGTTTAAAATCCAAACTCAAAATGTCATCAAAAGCAGAATGATTTTAATTGTTTCTAACCTGAGGAAAGCATAGGGAGCATGACTAAAGAAGAAAGAAACTAGCTGAGCTGAATGAAGGGGTCAGTTAAGTGTGCAGCTTGTGGAGGCATTCCCCTCACTTATTCCTGCAGGAAAGGAAAGACAGAAACATACACATCAGCTACCTAACTTTTTTGGTTTGTTTTTTTTTTTTTTTGACAGCTTAAAGCAAAACTTATTGTATGAATGGAAATAATTTAAATCAATTCCTTTGCGCTTCAAGCTCTTGTGACTTTGCTGAGAAGTCCATACTGTATTCCCAAGTCTCCGTCTGCCAGGCTCACAGGATAAGGCAGAGACGGTTTCCCTTGGCTCTGCACCACTTCTCAGGAGCTGCAGAAGTTTGGGGAGGGCAGAATCACCAGTAAGGACAATTTTTTTTAAAAAAAAAAAAAAAAAAAAGATTTGCATTACAATATTATTCACCAGCTCCCAGGAGTTGTGTTGGATATTGTAGGAGTCACGGTACAAATTTCCAAGTCTTTCAATACTTTGGGATGCACTAGTTTGGTTATGAGAAGCTGTCCCTCGCCACACACAAAGTAAGGTGGCAATTAGAGATGCACACCACCATTCCTGATGTCATCCATTTATCCCTCATGGAACATAAAGGCTCTAGGGTTCTGCAGTACAGTGATATTTTAGAAAGAAAAATGAGCAGCAGATCTTTCTTTGGGACCGCTCAAAACAGAGTTAAGCATAATTTCCATAGCCTAAATCACATCTTTATTCTGGTACCCACTGTTCTCCAGAGAAAATTAGAAACTAGGTTACATAGGAGAAACTGTTTGCTGTTCTGTCTTACCTTCTCTAAAAATAATAAATTTGCTCACCTTCAACCTTGTATTACTTCCTGCACTTAAAATATATTCCATGTCTCAGGACAACAATGTGACAGAAAGTAGAAAAGTTTTGCTGAAGGCTTAGTTGTCCTCTTTATGTTTATTCACAAAAAGAAAATACTGGCATTTTTTCCCTCCTAAAGTACCAAAGATCAAATGGAAATAACTAGTCACAGACTTGCCTCAGTTTTGTTAATCGATGTTTCACCTCTTTATACTTCAGCGCTCAGCCTAGCTTGTTTTTATAATAACTATATGATCACTTGAGAAGATCACTTGTGATAAGATGGCAGGACCACAAAATAAAGTCTTCTGGAGATAATATAGAGGTAAAAGTTTTTGCAAGACAGCTGTGAGGGAAGAGGCTTTATTCTAGAGATGGGGGTTAACAATGACCGAATTGATTAGAAATATACAAAAACAATCCTCTCAAAAATGACATTAAAAAAAATAATAGGTTTTGTAGAAATACACGTCAATGAAACTTAGGTCCAGGATTAAATTTCTGCTTCAGATGACATAGTGTAAAGCTTTCACCTGTGTGTGAGAGCCCTTACTGAAATCCTGACCAACTTAATGCAGGAGTGCAATTCTAGGTTCAGCAGTTCCCAAGCAAGTGTCAAGCTGATAAGATACAGAACCCATATTTTATAAGCACTGGAGCTAAAGGTATTGCATCTCTATAAAGAAATTATCAGACCATGGATGAAAAGAGAAGTATACATAGGCATCATTCAAGTAGGAAAATAGGAGCACAGTTCATCCAGCTTTAAATCAGACATTGAGAAGAGACCAGATTCTTACTTTCCCCCAACAACTGCAGAGAGAGCCTTAGGTCACTAGTTCAAATACATTATGTGCTACAGAAAAATAAATGCAGGTGACATCTTCCCACTCTTTAGCTTTACAATCTGTCACTGAGATCCAGATGAATCTAACCACATCATTAGAACCCAAGATGAGTCCTGCACATGGGACTATTTTTTTTTTTTTTGTGGGGTGGGAGTTTGAAAAATTAATGTCTCAATTTTTTTTTTAGCATAGGAACAAAAAGAAATATAAGATCTTGATAATTTGGAGAGGGAAGGACTCAGCTGTTGTAGTTCAGCCAGCCTTGCTAAAGCTGAGCAAGAGTACTGCAAAAATCTGCAGGATTTGAATTAATATTCATTATACAACAGCAGTAAGAGTACACAGATGCCAGAGACTTGATGACTGAGGAGATAAACCAGCGGTGCCTAGAGGATATTCAGGTGGCAGAAACCCTCAAAATCAGGTCTAGCTGCAGGCAGGAAAGATGAAGAATCCGTCCCATTTTTCTCAGCTACAGAGAAGGAAATACAGCTTTTGCAACCTCATATATGTGTGTCATCTGGATCCTCAGACAGTCCAGACTACCAGACTGATAATGAACTCCTGGTGAATCCAAGCAGAATACTGTCAAACAAGATAGTAAAAGTATTTTAAGCCAGTTGCTGCTAACTTTCTTTCAGAAACACAAAAATAGCTCTTATTCATACCTGCATTTTGTCTTTGGGAAGATGACACGGAGCGCACAATAATTAATTTCTTGATATAAAATTTTCAAATATTTGAAGTGTCTGAAACAGTTTTAAACTTGTGTGAGGACACTTTGAACATATGAGTGTATTTTGCCTTACGCAATTGCAGGTATGAAGGTGAGGACTTTACACTGGGCTAGTGCATTGCCTTCATATCAGATGTATATGAGCACTGTTAGTGCAGGGATATTTTCCAGAATGCACGTGTCATACCCAACAGACAAGGATAAGTTTGCAGAGGGTATGTGTTTGTGAAAAACCACATAAAGAACTGTGCATTTTTTAGTCTTTTTTCTGAGCTGAGAGTATCAACAGTTGCTAAACAAGATTAATAATCTATTTCCTGTATGATTAATTTATTTTTGTAATATTTAACTAGAAGGAAAAAAAAAAAGGAATGTCTTTTTGGCATCTCACACTCACAGATTTCCTGGAATAAGTGGAAGTTATGAAGATGAAAATGACACGTTTAACATATTCCAAAGACAGTCTGCAGTTGCTTACTATTTTAAGATATGTATTCCCAAGATAAACCTTTATTTTTCATTAAGCAATAGAAAGGTTCAAGTTATTATTATTTTCATGGCCATTGACTTTTGGGGATCATGTACTCTGGGAGATTAGGACAGTGGCCCTGACCTACTTATTGTATAAAATCTGTCATTTATTCAAGACTTAAGTCCTCTTTCTCTATTAAGAGTTTCAATAAGATTTGTTTACATAATTTGATCAAAAGAAGAGAAGTATTCTACAATTCCAAATTTCACTTAACTACAGAAGTCTTGCAGAAATATTGAAATAGAAAGGAAAAAAAAAAAAAGCTAAAGAAAACCAAGACAAGATCGTAAAGTCTACCAGGAAGTCTGGCATGAGCATTACAGGTGGTACACAGCTGAAGCAAAAAAAATCCAATCTACTACTTTGGCTCAGATTTATTTTTATGAGAACATATTTGAGCATGAAAACCAGAGATGATTGGATCAGGACTAGAATCCTTTCTAGAAACATTTAACTCTATGATTAGAATACATCTTTTCTAAATAGATAACTTTTAATATTAGGTTTTCTCTAATTTTCGAAGTTTAATTCCTTGCCTTATGTAAGGAAGCTAATATACTCTCAAGTACATCTATAATTTCCTAGAATTGATTGTCAAAAGGGCTTCCATTTAAAAAAAAAATAAAAATAAAACAAACAAAACCAAAGTAAATATGGATACTAGTGGACTTTAAACTGCATAAAGTAAATTTGTAAACTTGGCATTGCTGTAGATCATCAATGTTAATAGTAACACAATGTCTTACATCTCTGGAAAGTAATCTGGACATATGGAAACCTCAGTCAATATTACACATTTAAAAATCAGCAGTGTTTGTCCCTCTGGGACACTGTCAGCTCTACAAAGGCTGAAAGATCTGAATGCCATGTCTGCAAGTAAGCCGCTAGCAGAAAGAGTCAAATGTACAATTTCTGTGTGGTGTGGGGATTTTATAATATAAGAGGAAACATCTGTATTACCCAGCTGCCAATACAGGAGGAAGACACATCACCGGCCTGAGTGGAAGCACAGCTTACACTTACAGAAGTGTAAGCTTACCCACAGCTTATAGAATTTCCATTCCTTTTTTTATTCAAATAGAGACAAATGCTAGGTATATGACAATATTTCAATTTAAAGCAAGTAAGGTAAATAGGCACATGTAGGTAATGGTGTATGTTCTAAGGTGGCTAACAAGGAATAGTACATATCTCCAGTAAACAGAAAATAGCAGTGCTCACTCTGCTAGTTAGGAAGTTTGAAAAAATGGTTCAGAATACATATGTTGCAAGCAATTGCATTTCAGTTATACTGCACGTGTGGGTAGTGATAGATCTGCAACCTTAGCCCTTAAGGAACTGGGCAACCATTGGTGGTGGACTCTTGTAGTGTGGAGAAAATATACATCTGTAAAAGTATAGAAATAAGAAAGAAACTAAAGCAGAAGTGTGAAGTCTGGGAACACAAACACACAGGATCTTGGAAGGAAAGGAGAGAGGAGGGAAGATGGTAGAGTGCTTTAATGATCCCAAAGAAACTTGTCGTGAAAGGAACTGTGTGATACTACCAATAAACGCTGCTGACCCTCATGGAGTGGGTTTGCACTTTTTGACCCATGCATCCTGATGATCTGCTGGGAATCATTTGCCGTAGTGTAAGTTACGGATGTCATTGCGCTGGTGCTACACCAGATGAGATACACTCAAATTATGCCATAGCTTACTCACACGCTAATTTGAAAAGTCAATAAAGTTAACAAAGAAACAGCATATTTTCAGCTGGCCAGGATTAAAATGCTGAGGACTATGCTGAGAGGTAGCTAACGAAAAGGAAGAAATGTACTTGTGAATTTTATTAGCTCATTTTCTAGAGACAAGGAATCCCCAGAAGACAAGTCAGCCCATCAACAGAATAAACAGACAGCAAATGCCAGAAAAGATGGGCACCATACAAATATATATTACATTATCCATCCTTTCCCCAGCAGGGAAACAGTAAACAGCATCTCTCTTCAGAAGTGGGCTTCCCAGAGCCTAGTTCCTCTAATGTACAGAGCGATCTGATCCCAGGAAATCCAGAGCTACTCAGGACAAAAACGAGTGATACAGCTTGCCCCTCACCTTTACCACATTAGTTTCTCTCAACCCTTTTATGGCAGATAGTCTGAAGTGAGGGTTTTTCAGTTTATTTGGAGCATGCATGTATGTTTTTCTCTAAACAATATAGGATATGATATTTTCCTGCTTACTAGTCAGATCTGACAGTTTGTATCATTCCTTTTTCCTCACTGTATTTGTCTGCCTTCTTATCCCTCCACCTCACAGATGTAGCCAAGCTAAAATCAAGCTAGCTTTCATGCTTGTTCTCAAAGGGATCAGTCTTCTTCATTCTACCCAAATTCAGATTGGTTCAGTCTCTCTTTTTTTCCTTCCCAGCACCATCTCTATATTGCACAGAATGGTTGAAAGGGGATGGAATTTGAGAAACAGGATCTATAACCTGTCCCTTTTCACCACATGATTAGTTATTTTCCTAGTTTGTCAGAATAATGAGACAATTTAATGACCATGGGATGGTAGGTGTCTGAGGGAACTGGGCATGTTTAGTTTGGAGAAGAGGAGGCTGAGGGGGGACCTCATTGCCCTCTACAACTACCTAAAAGGAGGTTGTAGAAAGGTGGGTGTTGGTCTCTTCTCCCAAGGGAATAATGACAGGACCAGAGGAAATGGTCTGAAGTTGGGGCAGGGGAGGTTTAGATTAGATATTAGGAAGAATTACTTTACTGAGAGAGTGGTCAGGCACTGGAACAGCCTGCCCAGGGGGGCTGGTGGAGTCACCATCCTGGAGGTATTTAGGAAACATGTAGACGTGGCACTTCAGGACATGCTCTAGTGCCCGAGATTGTTGGGTTGTGGCTGTTTGTGGGTGGGGTTGGGTGTGGTTGTGGGTCTTTGTTTTGGTTTGGTTTTGGTGTTTGGTGTTCTGGGATTTGGGGGTTTTTTTGTTCTGTTTTTGGTGGGTGTATTTTTTTTGTTTGGGTTTTTGTTTGTTTGTTTGGTTGGTTTTTTTGTTGGTTGGACTCGATGATCTCAAAGGTCCCATCCAACCAAAAAATATTCTGTGATTCTGTGTTGGAAGGGACCTTCGGAGATCATCTAGCCCAACCCCCTGCCCAAGTAGGGTCACCCAGAGCAGGTCACACAGGAATGCCTCCAGGCAGGTTTTGAATATCTCCAGCAGAGAAGGAGACTCCACAATGTCACTGGGCAGCCTCTTCCAGTGCTCTGTCACCCTCAAAGTAAAGTTTTTCCTCAAGTTGAGATGGAACTTCCTGTGTTCCAGTTTATGCCTGTTGCCCCTTGTCCTGTCACCAGGCACCACTGAGAAGAGCCTGACCCCATCCTCTTGACACCCACCCTTTAGACATTTATAAGCACTGATGAGACCCCCTCTCAGCCTACAATTCTTATTAAACCAAATTGCATTAAAGCAACATCTACCCTTTTGAAAGTTATTAATTTAAATTAGACAACATTAAATTCAAATTCCTGACAGAGTTGGTTGTTTTATGCTAGATCATGCTCTCATAGTCTATATATTCCCCATGTCTTCTGATGAGAGATAGCTATTTCTCTTGTGGAAGAAAAAGTGTTTTGATAACAGGTGAATCAGTTAAAAATACACTCCTTTAAACAAAGCAGTAAATAAAAACTGCACTCTTGTTCTCTGAGGTTTTTATTTTTTCACACATTTTCAGTTGAACAAGAGCAGGGAATGTAAATATTGCCTGCTGTGTTCTTTTTCTCCAGATACGGATATCCACAAGTTCAGCTACTGGAAGAGAAGTCATATGGCCATTCCAGCTCATGTCATTATACTATAAATAGATATCCACAGGCATAGGAAGGAACCTTGTTGTGCTGCTGTTCACAATGATGACTGACTGTACTAATGTTTTCCCTTTTGGTAATATAATCTTAGTTAATGACTGCTTCCCTCAGTACTCTATTTTTGGAAAGGATATTTAATTATACTCCTGGTTTATCATTTCTTATATTAATTACATCTAGAGGTCATGTGCTAGCACTTTTAATATTTAATGTTTTGAAAATAAATTAAAATACATAATTTCAGGATAACTAATTTTCAGATATTACAAAAGGATTACAGAAACAATTATGCTCTATATTGTAAATCTAGATGACTCAAATGATGGCTAAATGGAGGCTGGGTCTTTCCCCTTTAGGATACTGGTTCAAATCCACCTGGTTTGCTAGAGGCAGAAAGCCAGTGTCAAATATGGATGGTTGAGTCATTTGCTGGAACAATGAAAGTGATTTAGGCTGGGATTTTCAAGGCATCCCAGAAGTACCTAATCTCCTTAGGTACCTTTGAAAAATCATAGTCTCAGCACTTTTTTCACTTCACAAAGTCATTCACGAAGTATAAAATCCTCACTCCATTGAAATCAATGGGAATTCTGCCCTTGACTTCAGCAAGGCCAGAATTCAAACTGTTCAGGCCAAGTCTTACTTTGTTCATTTCTTTTTCACAGCAGCCAGTTTCCAAGGATGGGACTGACTGTGTTTGAAGTGCTGTTTCCAAACTCTTCAGAAATTTTTTATTGCACCCCAACCTATTCCTTGCTTTGTGAGTAGAGGAACGGTGGGAAGCAACCTTAGCAAGAAACTGCTGAAAACAAGAGAATGATCTGAGTATGAATAACGTTATTTGGATACATCCATTTGTCAAAAGACATTCTCCAAACTATTAGTCATGCTGTGACACAGTTTAGAAATCCCAGTACTCCTCAGGGTCCTAAATTCTGTCAATGCCTGTAATGAAAGTCAGAGCCCAATAAGACTTCACAGAATCACAGTCACAGAACGATACGGGGTTGGAAGGGACCTTCGGAGATCATCTAGCCCAACCCCCCTGCCCAAGCAGGGTCACCCAGAGCAGGTCGCACAGGAACGCATCCAGGCAGGTTTTGAATATCTCCAGCAGAGAAGGAGACTCCACAATGTCACTGGGCAGCCTCTTCCAGTGCTCTGTCACCCTCAAAGTAAAGAAGTTTTTCCTCAAGTTGAGACGGAATTTCCTGTGTTCCAGTTTATGCCTGTTGCCCCTTGTCCTGTCACCAGGCACCACTGAGAAAAGCCTGACCCCATTCCTCTTGAGACCCACCCTTTAGATATTTATAAGCATTGGTGTTTTGTCATTAAGCTAGTTAGAAAACACAGGTGAAAGCTGAACATCCAGATAGAGGGAAAAGGCACAAAAATCTGAAATAGCTTTTCAGACATTATTTAAGAAGAAAGCAACCAATCCAAGAGCTGCATTAGCTCTTCAAAATCCTCATCAAATATAGCCATTTAATCTATCTATAGTCACATTTTCATTCAAATACTTACATGTAAAATATTAAAAATTTCAAACGCTACATCTGAGCATAAGAAGCACACCAAATCAAGCCATTCTCAGGGTTTAAATGAATGGGTTTTGATTCTGTTGTAATTCATCTCTCCTCAGCACAAAGAGCTCGGCAGGATCCTGCTGATGACACCAAACTGAGTGGTGAGGCGAACCTGTCAGAAGAGAGAACCGTCTTACAGAGAGAATGGGACAGGCTGGAAGAGTGGTTACCAAGAACAGTATTAAGTTTAACAAAGTGTAGAGTCCTGTACCTGGGTCAGAATAAACAGAGCCCAGAACAGACCAGGATCTGTGAGGCTGGGGAACAGCTTTGCTGAAAGGGATCTGGGGGTCCTGGTGGACAAGAAGTTGAACATAAGTCAGCAGTGTGCTGCTGCAGCAACAAAGGCAAATCAGATCCTGGGCTGCATCCACAGGGGGATGACAAACTACATCCCACTCTACTCAGTGCCTGTCAGGCCCCACCTGGAGTGTTGTACACATTTCTGGTCCCCACGATTCAAGAAATACAAGGACAGACTGGAGAGGGTCCGAGGGAGGATGACAAGAATGTTCAAAGGGCTGTAGAACCTGCCTTGTGAGGAAAGACTGAAGGAGTTAGGTCTTTTCTCCCTGGAGAAGAGAAGGCTCAGGGGGAACCTCACCACAGTATTCCAGTGGTGGAATTCTGGAATATTCCCCTTCAAAGAGGGCAGAGGCTCTCTCTTCACAAGGAGTCCCATAAACAGGACAAGGGAGTGCATTGGAAGTGGTTTCATCTTGATGTGAGAAATATTTTTTTTACAGTAAGAACAATCATTCACTGGAACAACCTCCTTAGAAGTGCGGTAGAGTCCTCATTGCTGAAGGTTTTTGAAAATACAATTGGACAGGGTGCTAGATAATCTCATATAGGCTGCCTTTCCCACAAAAGCTTAGACCAGACAATCTTCTGAGGTCCCTTCCAACCTGCACTATTCTATAATTTTATGATAAGTTAGTAAATCACAGTTATCAGGAATTGGTAATGCTGAGATAGTTGTCAAGGATTTTAGTATTTGTATATCTGAATATAAAATAATTCAATATTTAAAGACTATAAGACTAAAAGCAGATTCTTCATTATGTCCAAACTCTCCTGATTTGCACTGAGATAATTTTAAAGTGTTATTTATCATCCCCTCAGCCTCTTCACACTTACTCACCCATTTGTAATGCTTTTAGGATGTGCACTGGCAAACTGTTACTCTTCTGGCCTTGCAGGAGATGATCATATGCCCAAACCCCCATATTTTGTTCTGTTCTTGGCAATAGCAAGCAATTTCACTCCAGCCACTTGCAACCCACTCAATTCTCTTTAGGGCATGATTATATTTTCTGCTCATCCCTGTTGGAACATGGAAAGAAGAAAACAATTGTAAAGCCAAAAAAAAAGGGTTATTTGATTCAGTAAGAAAGAAGCTCCCCAGAAACATCTGGCCCATGACCTCCTCCATCCTGGTGGGTCTCTATTCATGTCCATTAGACAAGCAGTGTTTTCCAGTCCTTGAACTCTTGGGTTGAGGACCAGATTGGACTGCTTATTCTGTGACAGCAGGCAGTGAATGCCCAACTGATGAAGCAACAAGATAGGCAAATGCTTTAAAGTACAAGAAGATTGTGCATGAGGGAATAAGAAGGGACAGAGTAAGAGACAGGTGAGAAGATAATTCCAGCTTCTCCACTGAGGCCTCTAAGGGAAAGATGGAGATTTTTGCAAAGACAAACCCTGTCTTGAGGGAATTTCCAGAGACTTCATTTTGTTTTCTGGGACAGAAAGTGGTTCAGTTACTAGAATAGATCTCAGACACTGGGAACTATTTTGCTGGAATTATTTGCAACCCAGAAAAGTTATAAAAATCAGTCTTTTACATCCATCTCCCACAACAAAGACAGATGAACTAGCACTGTTGAGAGGGATAGCATTTATTGATACTGACAAACTAGGACCAGAGTATGTGAGGAGAGCTGATCATGCAACTTTTCCTGATAGCCTGACAGCTTCACACACTTTCTCAGATTGAAATGCTGAAAACACCTTCTTACAAAGAACTGACCACAGCAGTGATTTGTCAGAGGTAGTTAATAGAGGAGAAGGAGAAATCAACTCCGATTTCTGGTATCACGGCAATAAGATTGTTAAATTTCCAGTGAGCAGTGAGTCATCCAGTTTCTGGTTGAAATCAAATCTAGTGAATGCAAGCCTTTTACTTGCAGCAGACTGTGAGGAACTTTGACCTGCTCACAGTGATAGTTTTTTATTTCACAGTCAAAATGTTCTAGTTCTTTGGAGTCTCTGGATTTGTTCTGCAGCTCTCTACAATGAAAACCACTTCTTGGAATATTTTTTCTGCCTTTAGGAGTGCCTTATATAAGTATCCCTGTATGGAAGGAAGGCTCTGGACTCTTATCTACCCATGAATGGTTCACCAGACTGAATCTCTACTTCGTTTAGCATTTTGTGTTGTCCAAGCCCCTAACATGACACTCCGTTTACTATGTTGATCTTCCGTGTACTGAGCACCAGGTATTTTTTTGTGGCTCATGAACTAATTATTCAGCATATACTGTAGAAACGCAAAGGGAAAAATGAATCCAGGAAAGCGTTACCTGGAAGAAGAACGTGAGATTTGTGCTGAAAACTCTTAAGATAATACAGAAGTCTGTTTTAATTCTGGATGTAGAGTCAGAGGGAAATACTGCTGACACCATCTGGCCTTCAACGCTCAAATTCCATGAATAAAGCATTGTGTTAAACTCCTACCTCATCAAATCAACTCTTTAGCTATGTTGTGTTCTGCTACTGCAGCTCTGATCTGCCTTTACAGTGTTGCCTGTAATACCTTGTAAGGCAAACAGAATGCCTGAACTATGAGGCATAATGTAATGCAAAAGTCGGGCCAGCTACATTCTTGTCTAGTTAAGTACATTTTTACATTCTTTACCGAATACTTGTTGAGCAGAATATTTCTTTAATGTAGTGTTGGGGTTGCAAGGAGCAATCAGCTTTCCCCAAAATTCAGCACAACAGTCAAAATATCTCTGGAGTTTCACAAGAAAAATTTCCTTGTCAGCACCATTCAGGAGTCGTTAAACATAAGAGCATTTAAGTCTAAGAATAGGACTATATCTTTAAAACAGAAACTTGCTGCTGAAAGGCCTTAGATTGGCATCACTGGAGATTTTGACGGATGATTAAGACAAATACCATCTGGACAAGCAACAGCAAAGTGCCCCCAATATGCTATTGTCTATCAGTCCTGGCCCTTAAACTCCAGCTGTAAGTGACTGTCAAGATAGGATGGGTTCTGTCACAGGCCCATTTATTCCCCTTTAAAAGGACAGGATACTTGGCAGTGACTAGGTTCTCCAGAAAAATAATGTTAAAAGAACTGTTCTCTTCTCAAACTTTTCCTTTAAATGTGTCTCCTGATCCCTGCTATGAACTTGGTTAACTAAGCAGCTGGGATATTGTGCACGCTGCTTATTATACTGATCACTAATGTTTCAGCCCTCATTGTGGAGATCCAAGTTTTGTATCTCATCTTACACTTTGAATTTAAATATAGCAGGGTATTTTTGTTCTGTTCTTGCAGTGCATGGCAAATAGTGGGACGACAGTGTGCAGAAAGAAATGAACAAGAGCACATGAATAATATAATTTTATACAAACTACCCAAACACTAACTCCATTGCACTGTTCATATAAAATATTCCAAAAAGTGATAAGACAGGAACAGTCCTGTTCTCTCCTAAATATTGATCCTTCTGTGTTTGCAGAATTTTACCTAAAGCCTTTGGTTTACGATAGAGCGTTAGGAGACAAAAGACAGTTTGAAGAATGTGTCACAGAGAGGAAAAAGGATAAACTTTCTAGTGGGTCCCTCTAAAGCATTCATTATATGTCTGTTTATCTCTGTGGAAAGGAAACTGGATTCAGTGACCCAGCTGATCCCACCAGTACTTTGTCACTGCTTCCAAAATTTAGAGTCATTACATAGATATGAAGGTCTCTATGCACTCAGGAATGCCCTTTGGACACCAATGTCAAAATTAAAAGGACAGCGGGAGCTACTTTTTCCACCTTCTTTGTATTTCACTGCCCTTCTAGTTATTCCTAAATCAGAATTGTCAGGCTGATTTTTATTCATGAAGCTCATATAGATCACCTTCTTGGCTCTGAAATACAGCAGATTTTTATCATCGGTTGTTTCCTAAAATATCTTCAACCTCTTTCTCAATCAGGTGATACAAATAGAATACAATGCAAAATAGAAGCACACTTACTAGGAGTTTTTGAAGAGGCACTGCCTCTTTCTTTGGTTATTAAAGAGCATTTTTGTTTGCTTGCAAAAGCAAAGGAATACATTTGCCCGTCCCTTGACACTCCTCTGCAAGTGTATGCGCCTGATATGAATTCTGTCACAAGCCAGCAGGAAAAATTTTTGTTGGTGCCCATTGTGAAAAGATTGGCAGCACATCAGTGTTTATATCCCGTTACGGGTCTCCTGAGCTGCTTATCTTTCTCGGTGCTTGCACTCATCTTAGGCAAATCCTACATTGTGCCACAAATCTACTGCCTAACTTGGGTCAAGTCACTTGGGGCCAGATCTAGGCACAGTGTGGCAATGCTGAATGTGACAATGGCCATCTCTATGCAGTTATGTTTAATCTGGAATCCTCTCTCTGACCACTGCTACTAGGAGAGTGAGGTGTAAAATCCTCTGGTGTAAGTGGGATTAGCGTCTCTCTGACCCCTCCCCGGGTAATAAGAATGGTGTCAGAAGACAAGAAGGAATAAATAAATAATAAATAAATAAAGGAAAGTGAGAAGAACAGAAAGATAAATAAATAAATACATCGATTCTGGAGACACAGAAACACACCCAAGGCATTTCATTAGAAGTGAGGCTGGAAAGAAAATGGAACAGAATAGAAAATTATAGAAGCAAGTAACAGAGATGAAGCATAAAAGAATGTTAATGCTTAGAGCATTCTTTGTTGTAGATATCTATTAAAAATGAATCTGTTTGAATGAAAGTGTCTCAAAACCATATAGTTAAATATATTCAAGGTACCTATTTACTCTACATCTGTAATCTCATTCCTCAGACCGGGCTTTGGCCCAACCATATTCTGAACCCACTATTTGATCCAAATTAAGACACAGGATATATGTCTGCATGGCTAGCTATCATGAGCACTATAAATATGAAGAATCTTTATATTTTCACCTGAAGACAAAAAATTGAATCCTAGATGATCTTACCTCCTTTGTTGGAACTGAAACAGATCAACAAAATTGCTCACATGGTTGTTATCAGTTTTAGAGGCAGGTCAGCAATTAACAGTTCTGCAACTCAAACTTCATAGTCTGTTCACACAGCATGAGGATCTGAGCTCCCTCCTACCTTGTCCCCTTGGCCATTCTGGAAGGTGACTGAGGAGGAGATAATGACAGATCCACAAATATTAGTCAGGTTTTGTATTTAAAATCTATGAATTGTGAGCTCATGGACAGTCACCAGACTTTGCCTCATAGCCAGGATAAATACTCAGTAGAGATACAATTACTGACACCAAGAATCATGTTTCATGAACGTCCAACAGCAGTTTACAGAACCTCAGCATAAAAGAAAAAAAATGCACAAAGAGATTTAAGGTGGTAATTTAGTATGGATTTCTTCATTGTGAAAATGTCCTTGCTGTCATAGAACTACACAGATCTTGAACATTCATTCCATTTAGTTCATTTTTATTGTATTAATAAAATTATGACTTTCTAAAGTAAAATCAGATTTGATAACTCCCACACAGAGAAGAATAAACTGAAAGCCAGCATGTTAAAAGTGTTATAATTTGCATTCATATAGTGCCTTTATCAAAGAATCTCAAAATATTTTTAAAATGGCTATTATTCAGTTTTTCAGAGGAGAAAGCAAAAAAAAAAAATAGAGACACAATCATGAAGATTAACATTTTTCAACTTGGATATAAATATTAGATATGAAAAACATGGCCTAGGCTTCAAAATTTCTGAATACCTACAGCTGCTAGTACTTCTGAAAATCAGGCCATAACTGGCTTTCAGGTCAACAAAAGCTATTGACTAAAATTAACTGCTTTCTATTTAGACTGGTTGTTATTAAAGATTTTAATTGCTTAGGATTACAGCTGGTTGAAAAATGAAAATTATTTTCATGCAGTATTTTGAAGTCTCAAGTTTGAGTTCATTCCTAAGGATTTGAAACAAATTGATTTTCATTTCACTGTTATTTATTCAGCAATAGTTCACAAGTCAATGATTAATAATATTTCTCATTTGGCTTTCAGATAAACCAAAAGGATTATTAGAATTACTAGGAGAGTTATTTTTAAAATTATAAATCATACAGAGCCTTTCCCCTCCCCCATTATCTGTGGTTACAAACTGACTGGAGATGAGTCAATCTACTTTCCCATGGTAACTTTTTAGGCAAGACAAAGCACAGCTCATTGGCAGCTTCCAGACCCTTCTATAAAATGTTATTAGCATCTAAAATTACATACCTAGCTGTGCTCAGAAATTCTGCAGCCGCTTTTGAAGTTTAGGCTCAAACAGAGGACACCCATTCTGCTCAAGTCCCCCCGAAAAGGCCACAGATCTTCAAGACATGCAAGCACCCAACCACAAAGCAAATGCTTGGTCAAGATGGGGAAAGGATGGAGGAAGGAGCACACATGCCACTGCAAGAGCAGGTGCTGGAGCAGGAGATCTACCTTCTCCCAGGAGAAGGAGGGATGCCCTTTTATCAGGCTGATACAGCTTTCCAGCTTTCCTTTCTGCTCAAGTTCAAGGGGGAGGGAGAGAAGATTACTTTAAACTTCCAAAATGTCTTAAAGTCTGTGAGCTTTTGAACAATCTAGAGATGCAGGTTTAAATAAACTTAAGCCTTGGTCTCATTTCCTGGGCAAAGTGTCTAAAAACTGGGAATACTGAGAAAAAAAGACTCAGGGCACCATTACTGGTGTGTTTTTTTTCACAAGAGGCCACTCAGCTCTGTTCAGTGTTTTGCCACATGAAAAACCTATGCAGATGTGGGCAACTCTCATTTCTGTTCATTCCTTTTTGTTCCCTGGTTTTTATTGCTGAGTGTGACATTGCATAGTCTGGGATATCCCTTTGATCAGCTGGTGTCAGGTCACCCACCTCTGTATTTGCCTTCATAGGGATTTTTGGTTCATCCTTTAGGAAGTCCTATGCTACTTTCTCTCTCTCTAGCTGAAGCAAAAAATACCCTTTACATTTCAAGTACATCTTCACCCAAGTTAGCGTGATATCTTTCTACTCAAAATCCCAGCTGAACCTTCCATATCTTTTAGCACCCATTTACTCACCATCAATTTCTATTGCCATAATACTTTCTCATGGTTTACTTGGCAAAATACATCTATTAAACTGTCAGTTTGGGGTGAGGCAGTTCAAGGAGGAGGGAAATAGTCTTCAAACTGAGAGAGCAGCCTGAAGTGTAGATGGTGAAGATGTTAAAAAGTAGCCTTGTCATTAAAAGTGGCAGCAAGGTATTGAAAAGAAGTCTATTCAGACTACTTGTTGGTAAAACTCATGTTGATGGAAAAAAAATGGAAACGTATAGGATCTGTCATCCATTTTGTTCCAAAGGACCTTTGCAGTTTGTAGCATTTGAAGAAACTACCAATTTTCAAGAGCGCTGCCTTGAATCATCTTGAATTTTACTGCACCTGGTCATGAAGTTTTGCATTTGTCCAATGCACAGAGCCCAGGAAAAAAGGGGAAAAAAAAAAAGAAAAAGAAAAAGAAAAAACCCAACCTTCTTGGTTTTATTTTCTTGCTTTAACACTTCATTAACTTATGAGCTTGGAAACACAGAGTTTATGACCAGCCAATTCCCATTTGGTTCCTCAACAGGTTTTTTGCAAGCAGTAAGTCCATTATTACTCCTAGAATTGTTTGGCTTTTTTTTTTTTTTTTTCCTTATTGTCAATCATTTCTGCTATTCTTAAGTGAAATGTTCCAGCTCAGAAACAACTCCCAGTAGGCAATTTTTGCCCAGGCATGACCTCAGAACTGAGCGCTGTCATCGTTGAGGAGATGCAAACACTGAAGCTCTCTAGCTCCAGTATTTCAGAAAGAAACATGCCTCATATATAGGACTGTGGCAAAGATCACATGTAAGTCAATGCAGCAACAAGTACTTAAGAAGCTAATAACAGTTTGTTTTCTGCCTGAAGGTACTCACTCATTCTCAGATGCCAGAAACTCCATCTTCTGCTTCAGTGTAATTATACAATTCTTCTGGAATGCAAATATTTCTACTACGGTCAGAGCAAACTCAATGGTAATATTAAGTCATTTTAGTAAAAATTCTAGTATATTTTTAAAGCCAACAGATGCCTCCTGTTGCAGTTTGATCCTGGCAGAAAAATAAGCAGGGGAACATGATGTTACAGTTCAGCTTTTCCCTTACTGAGCCAAGACTGATAAAGACGTGAAGGTGTCACTTGTGCTATCTGTCTGAAAAAGTATTCAAAAGCAATGCTGACAAACGAATTTGCAAGTCTGCTACCCAGATATTAAATAGTCTGTATAGCATGGGAAAGTCTTGTCACTAAGATCTTTACTTGCTGCTCAGTCAGTTCAGCTTCTTCCTCCTCCAGCTGTTCGTCAGAAATTGAAACTGTGGCTATCAAATCCAGAATGATGTCTCAAGGCAAACTGGCCAGGTTTATGATCAAAGGCTAATGAATAGGTTAGCAATCTATGCTAAGGACAGCTGGAAAGTTCACCCTGGAGACAAAAACTGTGACCAGCTTAAATGTGCAAACTATCTTTTTGCTAACATTGAATGTTAAAAACATAGGATGAAGAAATTTGCAAAAGTGGAAAGAAATGTTTGTGTCCAGATTTCACTGAAATCACTTCTCCTTCTCATGCATACTAATGGACCTCCGTCAGCCCTTGAGTAATAATAGCTTCAGTGTTTCCTACCAGCTGAAATGAAGGGTAAGGACAGAATAAGGAATCTATAACAAGTAGAAAAGCATTTGCTAAGATACTACTGTACAAAATTAGTCTCACTGATTTAAATCAAACCTTAATGTATTACTAAAACCTACAAGCTGCTATGCCCTGTTTACTACCTATATGCTGTACAAACACCAGAGAGCTGATAAAGAACCTACTCCCTCTACCCAAATGGCAACTTTTGCTGATTTTGGTCTTTAGCACTGGTTTGTCTCAGCTCAATTCTCATTGTTTTTTCACAGAATTTTTAATGAACCACCGACACCTCCTTTTTTTGTTAGGCTACTCCCCATCTGCAGAGGAATGACATTCCTCCTCCCTGAGAGCAGTGATGAGGACACTGCATTAGGTGCTGTCCTGGCAGATCGACTTTCTTTCAGTGCTTTTTTCATTCCATTTCTCGATGTATTCATGGCAATGCCACAGTGCCAGAGCTGTAGGTGAACACCGTCTTCGATTGAACTTTCGGATTCTCACAGCAGGCAGTCAACAGCTTTCTAGAAATCTTACACTGATTATCATTTGTCACTTACTGATCATCAAATTCCCTTAAAGCAGAAGGCTTGCTCTTAATATTAATGCCAAAAAGCTGTTTTAAAATAAAGTAGAAAAATAATAATTGTTATCATCTCAGTTTTATTTTATTCAATACAAGGACTAAATCCAAGCTGGCAATTATGTTGCTGTGGTTAAATAGCCATGATGTTATTTATGGCCAAAAAAAAAGACTCTCTGGGAGCAGAAGACTAATGAAAAATACATGAAAAAATTGAAAAGAACATTAAAAATATAAAAATATAAAAATATAACTATGGAAAGGGTTCAAAGAGTGCTAAAAGAAACTTGAATTTTCCTGTAGAATGAGACACTTGAGGGAATAAGGGGGAAAAGGTTAAACTAAACTATGAAAGAAACAAGGGAACACAAAGGAGGTATATAACCAAATGATAAAGATAAAGAGAAAAACATTTGTGAAACCTTCCTATCATTAAGCATACTAAAAACAACAATGAACTTTAGCCAGCTTAGGAACCCTCTAAGAGCAAGGGTAACAGTATGATTGGTTTCAGAGGTGTGACATGAATAATTACTTATCTCTATATATGCTTTATCTTTCAGAGTTTTCACTTGATAGTTGCTCAATGTTGTAAAAGGTGAACAAAGATCATTGCTATGAGGTTTATAGTATTTAGAATGACAACAAAACCAACAAATTCCTAGTCTACCATATAATGTCTTTGCTCTGGTAAATTTTTGTTTCCTGTTAAAATACATCTAATTGCAAAAAGAAAGGTAGAGAAATTAATTTGGCTGATGTTTTTTAGTGTATGAATGTATCATTTGCTTTAATACTTCTAACAACTTCTGAAAAAAAAAATTTGGTGTGTATCACATGCTTGTCCTTCTGGGACAACGCAGTTTTATTTTAATACTGTGAATGTTTCATTTGTACTTTTTGTCATCATCATACAGGGCCAAGGTGTCAACAGCAAACATAGCCAACCAGCTGCCAGTAGACAGACAGGATTAATCAACAGATAGAAGCCCCTTCAGCAGACAAATCAGAAAATACAGTTTCGCTCTATTGACGGTGTCCTGTGTCCTGACAGATCAACCCACAATACTTTTCAGTCTGAATCAGACATGAAGACAAGACAACATTTCTGGCAAATTACTCAAAGAGAATATAGCATGGAGTCAGTGTTATACCGGACTCCGTAGGATACACAACACATGGTCCACATATCCTTCGCCGGAGTTAAACTGTTTTGTATTTTAAATAAATTTGGACCAACAGAAAAAGTTTTTATTAGATAAATACCTGCTTACTGTGGTACTAGTGTTTCTTGTTCACTACAATAAGGTTCAAAGCCAGATTTGTAGTATTGTCAAGCCACAACAAAATTCAGGTGAGGTGGTGTGACATACATTTCCCCAGAATGAAATTTTCTCACATTTACAGGTTTTGCGCTCTTCCACACTTTCTGGAGTCCTCTATCCCTACTCTGTTACAAAATTTTATTGAGCTTTGCTTGTCCAAACAAGGTATTATAAGGTAAACAACAGCAGAGTAGCCATTCAATACTTAAAGGTTGTCTTTAGGTTAGGTTATAAGTGGCTAACGAGTTCTGTTCACCAAAATGTTGGATAGTGGGACTTCCATTACTCTGTAGAAACCCTCTAGCTTAATGTAATTGCTGCAGATTCCGAGGTGGAAAGAAACTTGTATAAACATTTTAACTAGCTTCCAAAAGTTGGCTTGCTTCCTCAGTTGGTGTCTTGCACAGCTACATGTGTTATACACTTGTCTGGTGAACAAGCTTCGTTAAGTTCCACATCCCATACTTCATCTACTGTATTACATGCGTTAACAGTTCTGTAACGTTCTGCATATTTTATTTGGCAATGTTCTAAGTTTAGATTATGTTACACATTAAAAATTCTGCAAGTCAGAATGAGGCTTTATAAAACTCACTCAAGATTTTTGTAGTGGCCAAATGTGTCTCAAATACAGGACATCAACTATTCAAATTATATGGACATCTTTGAAAATTATCCTTTTTTAATATGCTTACTTACAGCTCAGAAGGACATTTATACCGATTTGTGTTTTCAGTACTGTCTGGAATAGGGTGTTGCCTTTATTTAGGAGTGACACCTAAGTATTTGCCACTTCCTACAGATTTGTGAGTTCCAGGGGCACAGACTAGGGAGGCGTTTGTTTTGTTTATTATGTGGAAGGAAATAGAAAAGGGAGAACAAACTAACACTTTCTTGAAGTGCCACTGAATGCCATACACTCTTTGCTGAATTGTTGGAGGAGATGCTCTACATATGAGACAACCAACAGCTCACCAGAACAAGTTGCCTGGCCCCTTTGTCACCATTTTTCCAAGGAAACCTCTCAGAAATTAGAAGGTCTGATGAATTGTTCTGAATTGCTCCCTTTCTTTAGCATGTTTTCACAGCCCCTCCATAGTGAGGAGATATCTGATGTCATCTGGAAATATGTGTCAAGTGTGGCAGTTTCAATGTCAAGCCACTATTTGTAAATTTGTTCCTCTCCTGAACCTGCTGCACAGGTCGTCTCCTGGAGCGTGCCTGCCTCCTCTTCTGCATGACCAAATTGCGTGACTTTACCTTTAGATCAGGTAGCGGCTATACCATGAATGCCTCCACTGGGGTAGTACAAGCTTCCCAAGCTAACAAGATGTATGGCACTGATTAAAGGGTTGGTTTGACTCGCTCAAAGTTCATGACTGGAACTCCACACATGCAGTGCAGCTTTTGTATCTGGGCACACACAGGATAGTTTAATCTACATATATAAATCAAATACACAACTACAGTTTTCTACAAATTAAAATGCTGTCTCCTTGAAATCAGAGGGAGTTTTGTCTTTGTCTTTAAAGAATATTTGGAATGAAATCTTGGCCCATAGTGCTTTGTTACAGGCTTAAACACATGCTTAAAGTATTTTGTTGAGTCAAAGCCACACATTAGGTACACAAAGAATGTTTTAAACCACGGTTAATATGGTTTTACTGATCAGCTTATACACAAATAAAATAAAATTAAGTACTATTCATTTTAATCCTTTAATGGCTTAATCTTTATGGAAGGTATAAAGAAATTAACAGGAGAGCTTCACAACAACATGAGATTTAAATTTTAACAAGTCAGACATTAAACAACAACTGACGTATGCTGTGGACCTGTGCATACACATTATTCTAATTCCTTTTTTAAGAACATTTATGTGTTAATTTTTAGCTATTAAATATCTTAAATTATTAAACATTATGAAAAAGAACCATATACATAAGTTAAATTTCAAGGGACAGATCTACACAGCTTGATAGTGGCACATAATATTATATTATTTCTGAAAACAACATAGCTAAAACAACATATTAAAAAGGTAACTAATTGTTAATATATTAAGTTGCTTCATAGCTGAAATATAAGTAAGAGAAAACAAAATGACTCAACATTTAAATGAACGTTAAGGGGACACACACAGATGACCTCAGGGGGAGAAGAAACACTTTGCTTAATGCAGGTATTTGGTTTCCAAACAAACTTGAGCTCATTTATAATAGCTTTTCTTAGTGGTATTTGTAAAGAGCAGCAAATCAGAAATACCAGTTCCTAGCCCTAGAAACTTTGCCTTACAACTTTTAAAATTGATTAAAATCTTCTGGCAAACTCATGATGTAATTAACCATTGACTTATCCAGATAGCAAATACCTGACCTCCCAGTTTGTTAAGTAATTAGCAGGTCAAATCAACTGCCAGAATTAAGAATGTTTAATACTCAAGGCTGCAAATCAGCCTTGTCCATACTAGTGATAATAATCTCCTTATGTAACACCTACCTCGATATTTCACCAGTAATGGTTGAACAGCCTCATTTATGTATCGACTGTTTTAGAAAATGTGCCCTAACATGTCCCTAGGCGCATATACAAAATGCAATAACTTGCACAGAAATAATGCCCTACAGTATAATAATATACATGCGTAGGAAAAAATGTATGGTATGTAAAAATAATTCAAATAGTAAAATGGGTACTGATGCAGACATTTTTTCACATAGGGGTTTATACACCAGAGATCTACTCACCTAGTGCTACTAAGAATTCAGAATACACCCTTCAGGGAACATCTAAAGACATCAGATCCTAAATCAGATCAACTGAAAAAAGTTCTTTCCCACTTCTGTTTTCCATGTGTGCTTGTCAGGAAGTTATGTGACACACTAGCATGGAATAATCCATAGGGCCTAATGTTTTGCCTATGCAGAAAAAAAAGCCCTAAATATTCTGACATCACTCACTACATATACTGCTAAAATTTTACATCACAACTCTATTTTCCTTAGAATGTTCAACAATGTTCCTTGGAATTCCAAAGAGTGTTTCCCATATTTTACAGTTACCTTTTCCACTAATGTAAAAGGAAAAAAAAATTCACTTAATGCCATAAATATCAGCAAAAAATTGAAATATTTGCATTTCTGGAAAAAAAAATTTAGGATCACTACAAGGGGAAAACTGAAACTTGCAGAACTTAATTTTCAATCCACAGTAGCCTTTGAGGTGCAGGCATGCTAGCAATGCTGACCCAGCAGTTAAAATTAAAAACATCACTTTCAGCTGTCATGGGGTTTGGTGGTGTTGCCACTTTCACAGTGGAAGCATAAGGCACCAAGACAGGTTACCCTACTATCACTGCAAGAGTATAAGGTTTCATTTCAGACATATAGCAATCATACAATAATATAAATGAAATTAAAACCACACTCATTCCCAGCAAGAAGCCTTTCTAGACTTTCTACCGGTCGTATGTTTGCATTTCCATTTTACCGATCAATAGTGAGTTATGGCCCATGCCCTCTCCTTTTAATACTGTAGATGTTACGGCAGAAAACTCAGTCCTGTTTCTTGCTCTCAATTTTTTTTTAAATAATTCTCACTGAATTCTATATACCTTGGAAAGTTATGTCAAACTCTTATTTGTACAGATAAATAAGACTATCAGATAAAGATCTGTGTCACACAAGTACCTTCAATTCTATTTCAATTTCCAAAGGCATTTTCACAGAAGCCCTCAAGTTTTCCACACATGTTTCAGAAAAATTATGCTGTTTCTATTCTTATGCTTTTCTTTATTGACTTGAATAATAAAGTTTGAAGACAAAGAAAGAAAGCATAAGTTAAAAAATATTAAATTTTTAAAATACAAAAGAGCAATTCTGAGTGGATTGATAGAGATAGCTATCTTAATATTATATGCATGCATGTGATTTATACCATTTATCTTTTATGTTCTTGGAAAAAAATCTGAAGTTAATATTTCTTCCTTTTTTTTTTTTATATAAATAATAAATAAATACGGACCTGTTATTTCTGGGCTGTACGGATAGAGGATTATATTGATTGTCAAGGACATTGCGGAATAGGGTATCTAGTGCAAGGTTTTCAAATTCTTAACAGCTCAGCTGCTAATCTTCTACTAAAGAGATATTTCATTCTTCCTCTACATCTCTAGATTGATTCTTCTGTTCCAGTACTACAATTAGTACAGCATTAGATTATTCTAACATTACAGACAGCAATTTCAAGTGACCTACCTTTCAACTGGTACTTCATTTTACACCTTGGTAGGGCTCGTAGGTTCCTTGAATTTTCTGAAGCTATGGGACCCACAGGGATCAGCTGGAAGACTAGAGGGATCAAGAGTGGCCAGAGATTTCAGTGCAAGTGATAACCCAACGGAAGTAAACATCTACTGATTTCCAGAGTAAATAGTGCTAGGGTGTAATATGGAGTGTCTGCAAATACACTGAATTTCAAACATTCTACAGATTGTGCTAGTATACAACTCTGAGTGAAGAGTATTGGGTCGAACCTTTCCAGGGTAACAGTAGTGTTTTGGAGATCTGTTTTATAACAAATGAGAATAAAGTCAATAGCTGGACGACTGCATTTTAGAATGGGTGACAGGACAAGGGGCAACAGGCATAAACTGGAACACAGGAAATTACGTCTCAACTTGAGGAAAAACTTCTTTACTTTGAGGGTGACAGAGCATTGGAACAGTCTGCCCAGAGAGGTTGTGGAGTGTCCTTCTCTAGAGATATCCAAAACCTGCCTGGATACATTCCTGTCCAACCTGCTCTAGGTGAACCTGCTTTGGCAGGGGGGTTGAACTAGATGATCTCTGAAGGTCCCTTCCAAACCATACCATTCTATGATTCTGTGATTCTGTAAGTGGTTAGAATGTTAGCCTTGAGAAACCAAGTTCCTTGATCTCAACAGTATTTGAATGAGCTGTGCACCCTTGTTTTAGCAACGAGTTTAAGAAGTTGAGTCTGCAGAGTCTCCAGCTACTTAACGACAGTAGAGCATTTTAATTTAATTCAAAAAAACTGTCCCTTCATTGGTGTTGTGTTTGAAGAGTGTACATAGTAAAGGCTATGGGGTATCCTCACTGAAGTGAACAGAACCCTATAAATTCCATGATATGATTGATTAACTGAGGGCTTAAAAATTGTGAAAATGTGAAAGCTGTCATCTATTTTTTTTATTTCATTAAGTCAACCAACCCATATATTTACTTGAAAACAATCAAACATCACATTGGGAGGAAAAAAATAAGTAAAATGTTGTTTTCAAAAACATTGTTTTTCTGCCAATTCCATATTTTAAGTGAATTCCATATTAAGTGAAAACAAGTGAACCCAAAGAGCCAGCAAAAAAAACTAGAAAACCCTTTCCATCTCAATTACTCAGTTCTCGCCATATTTTCCTTCCTCTAGTTCTCATAATTGTTTTCTCACCACAAAGTCTTACTTCTCAATGAAAAAACAGACATTCATGCAGGCAAATTGCATCCTTATATTAAAAAAATAATTATAACAACTTTTTCAGATATACTTTCAGACATGGATCATCAAAAAGAAACTTCACAAGGGGCAAGAACAAGTCCAGTTTCCCCCATTTTCTGGTCACCTTTGAAAGGCAGCTTCCTCCATAGAGGTGGCTAGATGCCCTCAACATATTGCATCTGTTATCTTTGATGTGCTTAGCACAGACTCCTGTGGAGACATTCTCTTAATTGTGAGTCAGAGAGGCTCTTGGAATCCCGACTGTCTCTTTTACTTTATCTAATGTGACAGGCTCATTTGTCCTAAATACTTCACTTTGCAACCCTCAGAGTCATCCTCTAGCGGTATCCTATAACATGTGTCACTCTTTCCCTACTAATATCCAATTAGGCAGTCATCCATCTTTTGCTATTACCTTCTTTAATCAGAAAGTCATATGCAGAGATGGAAAAGATCTATTTTACCCATCTCCCTGTCAATGCAGATTTATTCCCTAGAGTATATTTTCTAGCGTTATGTTTATTTAACTTAGATTACTACAGATTTTCAAAATAAAGTTCGAGCCAAATAATATGAACAGCTTGGATTACACCATTTGGGAGTTATATGATCAGTAACCAATGCCAAGAGAATCAATAGACAGGAAACGACATTTAAAATGTGAGCAGGGAAATAAATGTGCCTGTTGCTCTACAACCAAATACAATTAATAAGACTAAATATTAGCTAAATAAATTCTAGTGGAACTCTAACAGTTCTTTAGAAAAATTGGATCTAATTACTGTTGGCAAGCAAATGGGAGGCAAAACAGAGATGGTCATCAAGGGCCAGACATTTTATGTTATCTATAAATTTGCACCACTAGTATTTTACCAGGGTTTTTCATGGTTGGACAGTGTGAAATAGCCAAACTTTTCAACAAAAGAGCCCAGCCTTGTCCAGGGAAGATGCATAGGCCCAACCTCAACCTGCTCAGTGGGTGTGATCAAATCCAGAAGCCTGTTCAGTGAATGGGCAGCCAGTGGACACTCCCAGTAATGTCAATTAGTGCCAGCTACAATAGTAGTTATTGTAAGGTAGTCACTTGCCCACAAGGATTTGGGCTGAGACCACCAAACTTACTTCATGTAAATCACTGAGCAGTTGTCAGATGACAACAACATTAGGTCATCACTGGCTCACAGCGACAGCTCTTCATGCTCTCCAGATGCCACTGGGCCTGTCTTCCCATGCTATTCCTACTCTATCTTCTCTCACCTTCTACGCACAGGGCATGTATCACTGCACAAAAGGAAACACAAAAGGGAGAAGCAGCAGCAGGAAATCAGGTCAAATCATCTCATATTGGTGGACACCAACAGCCCTGTCAATACCATCTCTATTGGTGCGAAGGAGGTCACAGCTTATTAGAACTGAGAAGAATTGCTGTTCAGAGAAATGAGAAAGAGTAATGGGAGAAACTAATAAACAAATAGAGGGTGGTGACACAGACAGGTCTTCAGCTTTCTAAATACCCTAACAGAGAGATGTGGCTACATCAAAGCATAGACATTCACTGGACGAACTCTACACATGACATAGGTGGATTTAGTGTTAATTCAGCCTGTAAATTAGCATGTGAGTTGATGGCATTTCCACTTAGCCTTGCCTATAGAAATAAAAGCCCTAATTAAATAATAAAAATTGATATACTAGAAGTTTAATTAAAAAATTATAGTCACTCCAACACTTTCTACTTAGCTTTTTTATAGAAGCAATGAAATAAATATGACATAAACCCCTTAAAGAGAAAAATAGTTTTCTGTTGATGAGTATCAGCAGCTTCACACACTGTCTCCATTTACAATAAGGTCAAGTTGCAAGAAACCGATGAAATAGATTTTTTACAAAAGAGAAGAGGCAAAACCAACAACTCATGTGTAAGGAATAGTCACTCTCATAACCTCTCTCAATCCCAGTGAGCACATCTGTACTAGTAAGTAAGTTAAATAACTCAAGGGACTGTTCCCAAGCACTGAGATACTGTTGGCTAAATTGTTAGCACTGACACTGATAGGGTTTTGTTGCAGCCAATGATCCTCTCTCTTGATCACTTTTCAGGCACAGCTCAGGCATTATTAGGGACTCAGAACAGGTAGGGATCCTCTTTGGGGGACCAGGAGAGCAAGTTAATGTGGAAAGGCTGCTCCTTTCAAGTTGGCTTCAGAGAACAGTCCCAGATATATTTAATTTACTGTCACAGATTTGGCATCTGGAAGCACAGCTCACCCCAGAAAAGGAGAAAGGACATGAAAGTCCCTACTCTTTGTTTTCCCTGTGTCTGCATTAAGTAATATGGTTAGCAGATATACTGCCATATAGGTACTAGCATCGCAGTTTTCCCATGCAGACTGACCTTGTAGTGAGTCTCTGTGTGGAGAGAACACGCACTGTGTGGAGGACAGGCATCACTGTTCCTACCCCACTGTTTTGCTTGCTGCTACTGGTGACCATCTTTGCTGTGAACTGTGAGAGATTGTGACTTCCAAGAGATTATGAGCATTTGAGGCTGAATTGTTCTTGTTTCAGTCAATAATTATCTTTCTTCACCCTTTCTTCAGGGCTAGCTTCTCCCTCCCTGTCAGATTTAAGGCTGCTGGCATGGTTTGTATCTGGTGAAGAGACAGCACATATAGTTATTAGGAACTTCAATACCATGATAGCAGAGAAAAATGAAAGTGTTAGGATGACAGACAGCAAATAGAACTTGATGGGTGCTGAGGGCATTCACTGACCATCTGTATATGGCAGAACGGTCATTCTGCGCTGAGGAAATAACAATTAAATCTGAATTATGATGCAAAGCTGGGATGACTTACTGACTTCAGACAGGGAAGGCCACATTTTGGTACTGCATGATAAGCTTGCCACATCCCTATAACAGTCCTACACTAAAATCAGAACTACTTTGAAGTAGAAGAACTCAGAGAGTTTTATCTGTGGGGTCCATAAAAGTAAGAGTTATCCTGGTTAATTTTTAAGCTGCACATGCTATTTCCTCTCTTATGTAAAGCCATTAACTGGGTCCTGCAAAACAGTACCCTTTTAATCCTCTTCTGAATGGGAGAATTATTTAACAGGCTGCCCATATTCTAATACTGTTACTTTGTCCTCAGATTTGCCTTTGTCTTTTTGTATCTTCATCATCAAGGAAGTCTCACAGAAATGAATGTAGGTGGTCGAAAGGCAGTGATGGTGTCTGCGGTGGAATGAATGGAAACAGGGTGGCAGTACAGTTACAATGCCACCAGTGAATATCAGCATCCTCTGAACTACCCTGGCCCCCAGAGCTGTAAAAGAGACTCTAGAGCTGTGACATGAAGGAAGCCTGCAGTCTTGGAGCACACACAGCCTGCTTTCAAAACACAATATCCGTAGACTGAAGGCATTCAGGACATGCACTACAAGAAGAGTCGATCTCCCCATTTCAAGTCTCCCTGTTATTGCTGAAGTTTGTGACCACCTGCAAAAAAATAAGGGAAGAAAGATGTTAGAAGTGAATGAGACGCAGAAGGCACGCCTGTTAATTTTGGGCGGTTAGCTACAGAGGCAGTTGCAAAATGACATGATGGTATGAGTTCATTGAGGACAGCCTCAGTGTATTGACTGCCCTGTTTTGTGGGATTTTGGCTTTGATATTAAGTAATTGATAAGTTATTGTATGACTTCATGAGAGAAATGTCTTTCTGGGAAATATGAATAAGTATTCTGTGAAGCGAAGCAAACCAAAGTATTAACTTCTGAAAAGTTAATATATAGGACATTGCAAAACAAGCAACAAAAATGGCTCAAAAGACAATCATTTAAATTGGTATGTTCCAGTAACTCCTGCTGACTGGCACATCGGTAAGTATTATATCTGTGCTTTTTTTTTTTTTTTTCTCTCGGAGGCTGAATGGAAGAGCTTTCTTGTTATGTTACACCTGAAACCAAGTTGGGAATAGCAAAGGAGCTGTGCACTGTTATCCATATTGTGTATCAGCTTCTGGGATACAAATCTTTGCATCTTTTATTCTACATGATCCTATTTGCCATCTGCTTTTTCTGGCACAGGAGCTACATGCTGTCTTGAAGCAATTTCTTACATTTCTTTTGGTCCCTTTCATTCATTCCCTCCCATGTATCAAGGGTCACAGGCTCATAACACTTTTGGGCATTTGATAGACACCTCTCTTCTTCTTCTTCTTTTCTTCTTCTTCTGACATAAAATTGGTCTTTCACTCATTGTGAAGAGGATGCCTCTTACAGATATCCCAAATGAGGCCAGTGGTGAAAATAGGTTAAGAAAGATATTTTTAGTGATTCATCAAATAGAAGATTGGTGAGAAAATGTCTTAAAATTTTCTGTAAAAATCTTCTCAGAAATAATGAACCGAAACAAGTATCATGGTGGCTTTTCTAATAACAATTTAGAGTCAGCAGGGTGAGCGCCGGGGTAATTTTCTCAGCTTCAGATGGTGATGGGAGATTGTGGGGTATGCCAAGCATTAAGTGTAAAGTAAATAGAATGTAAATAAGAATGAATATTGCCAAGCCTATTCTGGTAAAGAAATTATGTTAACTGATGTGTTTTTTGTGAGGATGTTAAAGGCTCTAAGAAAGCTGCTGACTGACATTGCTAAAGACCTAGAAATGCTACTCTCTGAGCTGACTGGGGAGGGTACGGAAAGCTGGCCTACCAGCCTACAGAAAATGGGCAGCCTACAGAGAGTCCATCCACATGAATGTGGACTGTCCAGGGCAGTCTCTGCCCACATTCCCATGCAGCCAGGCAAAGAATCATAGAATCATAGAATGGTTTGGGTTGGAAGGGACCTTAAAGATCATCAAGGTCCAACCCCCTGCCATGGGCAGGGACACCTCCCACTAGACCAGGTTGCTCAAAGCCCCATCCAGCCTGGCCTTGAACACCACCAGGGATGGGGCGGCCACAGCTTCTCTGGGCAACCGGTTCCAGTGCCTCACCACCCTCACAGTAAAGAATTTCCACTTCTGTTTCAAAAGCTGTATTACCAGGATCGAGGGGCTCTTTCTTCAGCACCTACTACATCTAATTGACAATAATGCAGATAAACACCAGGGCAGGTTTCCATCACACCTTCTCAGAGCAGACGTCTGTCTGTGCATGTCCCAAGTAGATATGACCGCAGGAATATATAAGCATGGTTTAAACTGCTTGAAAATATTTTCAAGGTTGTGATGGGAAACAAAGGATTCCTCTGCCAAGAAAAATCTGAAGCTCTGCAAACAGGGAAGGATGGCCAGACTGGTCTCATTTTGTGAGCCAATTCAAAGCTTCACCCGCTGACCCAGCAGCAAACTAGCTCCCTGTCCACCTCAGAATTCAGACACAGCATGCAAATAATTTGTTTTGGACTCTACAGCTGGAAATCTAGGGCATTTTGAATTGGATATTTACATTGTAGGTTTGCTTTACAATTTTATTCATAAAAACCCTGCAGTCCAAATAACTGGTTACTGGATAGCTTGCAAGGACAATTTTAAATTGTCCATGTATTTTATTTGAATGCTTAGGCATGATTTTCAGTAATGTATTGGTTTATGTTGCTAGAAATTCCAACTGCTTGCACTGCCAAAAGCATGCATTTGGGAATAATTGGGGGTTGCTAATAATATTATCTTCCTTTTTTTCTTCTTTTTTGCTTTTGATTGCCCATGCAAGTTGTACTTGTAAATTGGCAAGATCCAAAGGAGCTTTTATTTGCTCCCTGCTGTCAAGCACTGGGAAGGGGAAGTAGGGAGGATAGAGTCATGCAAATAACAACTTTATTTCAAGAAACACCACACTTTAATCTGATACCTTAAGTGAGATATTGCTGTATCCAGGCCCATTTTATTTGAACCTTGAAGAGCACCTGGGATATTCAGTATCTTTGATCCTTGTCCAACACTGTTCTGTGCTCTAGGTACATTTCAGACCCTCTTTGCCTCAGGCCATGCAAGATGGCCATTGTCACAAGTTTCTCATGCACATCCTAGCACAGATGGCACACAATCCTCCACAGCACCAACAAATACGAGGCTATCTCAGATATTTCATTGGTTTCCTTTGCAGTCTGCTGGTATCTCTCTGGCCTTGCGCCATATTCTGTCATTTCCCAAGTCCTGCATATTTTTTTGAGTACCCCAAGCTGCTTATATTCCCAAAGATTAAAATGCACGTCTTTTCCCTTTTCTCCCCCAGCTGAAGTGTGTAGCTCTTCTTGTAGCCTCAACAGCAATAAAGACAGAGCCACACTCACACATGCAAAACTAAACTCATGAGATATCTTCTAATCACATCAAAGATAAGGGTGAGGGCAGTGAGGTGGGACAATAAAGGAGCTCTTATAACAATTTCCTTCTAAAAAGTTTAAAACTTTGCCTAAAATAATTGATATTATTGGTGAAAAAAACCAAAGGACTATTGGTAATGGCACATGCTGTGTAACTCTACATAAACTCAGTAGCTACAGCTACTGGGATGGGCTATAAAACACACATAAAATATTCATGTGTGCCCAGGAAGAGCTGGACTGCTGAGGAAATTCACCTTTCTTTACAGCAACATTTCCCCATTACAGGTCTCACCCCATGCCTCTATGTTTGAGTCTGTTCCAGTTCTTTAAGATACCGCTGCTCCCACGTGCTTATGATTTCCATGCTGAGTTATCTGTCAGCAAGTGTAAGGGCAGCCTGCAGCTAACGAGAAATTGCTGGAACGGGAAGGATGTTTTGTTTATCCACAGGCTCATAATGGCTTTTAGCCATCACTAGCACTGTGGGGTTCGGAGAGCTGGTTCAGTCTGGCAATGGCTTTCATGAGCAAATCTCAAAGCTCGGTATGAAAGCAAATGAGATGGCAAAATTTGGTGGTAGGTCAGGTTGTAACCAGTCAATCAGTCAGACTTTGACAGGAGTAGAACACTCAGATGACTAGGCTTCTTCTGCAAGAGAACAAACTAGTTTCAGAAACAATTACTCCAAAGTCAGAAACATTAAACCAGGAGTGAGTAACTTGATGCGGTGCCTCCCACTATTTCAGCAGGTGATACAGAACTCAGCGTTACTGTGTTTAAATGGGCCACTGTCATAACAGTACGTACAGTGATAGAAAAGATTTAACCAATGTTAAACTATACTTGTAAAGAGTGTGGTGGTTCAACGCTGGCTGGATGCCAGGTGCCCACCAAAGTCCTCCTCAACAGGACAGGGGAGAGAAAATATAACGAGAGTCTCGTGGGTCGAGGTAAGGACAAAGGGAGATCATTCAGCAATTGCCATCACAGGCAAAAGAGATTTAAATAATTTAAATAAATTTAATTTATTACAAATCAGATCAGAGTAAATAATAAATAATAATAGATAATAGCAAAATAAAAACTAAATCTCAAAACATCTTCCCCCCATCCCTCTTTTCTTCCTGGGCTTTACTCCCGATTACTCAACCCCTTCCCCCTGAGTGGTGCAGGGGGATAGGGAATGGGGGTTGCAGTCAGTTCATCACATGTGGTCTTTGCCACTCCTTCCTCTTCAGGGGGAGGGCTCCTCACACTTTTCCTCTGCTCCATCTTGGGGTCCCTCCCACCAGAGACAGTCCTCCATTAACTTCTCCAACATGAGTCCTTCCCACAGGCTGCAGTTCTTCATGAGCTGCTCCAGAGTGGGTCCCTTCCACAGGGCGCAGCCCTTCAGAAACTGACTGCTCCCGTGTGGGTTCCCCACAGGGTCACAAATCCTGCCAGCAAACCTGCTCCAGCTTGAGGTCTTCTCTCCACGGGTCCACAGATCCTTCTAGGAGCCTCCTCCAGCACGGGGTTTCCCACAGGGTCACAGCCTCCTTCAGGCATCCACCTGCTCCAGCATGGGGTCCTCCACAGGCTGCAGGTGGATATCTGCTCCACTGTGAACCTCCACGGACATCAGGGGGACAGCCTACCTCACCATGGTCTTCACCATGGGTTGCAGGGGAATCTCTGCTCTGGTGCCTGGAGCACCTCCTCCCGCTCCTTCCTCACTGACCTTGGTGACTGCAGAGTTGTTTTTCTCACATATTCTCACTCCTCTCTCCAGCTGCAGTTGCTGTTGTGCAGCAATTTTTTCCCCTTCTTAAATATGTTATCACAGAAGTGCTACCACCCTCACTGAGTGGTTTGGCCTCGGCCAGTGGCAGGTCCATCTTGGAGCTGGCTGGCATCAGGTCTATCAGACACTGGGGAAATTTCTAGCAGCTTCTCACAGAAGCCACCCCTGTAGACGCCCCTTCCCCGCTACTAAAGCCTTGCCATGCAAACTCAATACGAAGAGAAACAGAAAATTAGATTAAAACTAGGAATTAGGGTAGATTTGTTTAAAAAAATCACAACTTATGGTGTGGGAAATGAGGAAGAGTATTTGAGCTTTGCGACTGTATAAGCAAGTATGTACCTCTGCATACCTGAATTCTTGGCAATAGGCTGGTTGATATACTCATAAACACTTACATTTATACATTATTTTGATTTTATAGCCATCAGAGTTTTATGTGTCTATTTGTGTTATGTTAGTGACCAGCACTCCTCCGGGGCATATAACCTATCCTACAGGGGTTTCTTCATAATAGGTCAATAAAAGAAACCTTATAGATTTTACGGTAATGTCGTAATTCAAATATTAGATGGTTTAGTAAAGATGTTCTAAAAGAAAGGAATTGCTCAACAGGTTTATCTATGCAGTAGAACCATTATCTCTGGACTCACAGTGGCATTTTTTAAACCTTGTGAGGGAATTCATGTTACAGACTATTTAGTAGTGTTTGCCCTTTAGCACATACAGCTACCTCTCCGTAGGTTGCATGGTTGTCTAGTCACTTCCTTTGGAGTGTCACAAAACTCTAGTAAACATTTTACAGACATAGAAACTTACAGATCTCTGTTCTGCTGAATTTATCAGATGTTGCTTCACGCACATCTAGCATCTCTGTGAACTTCATGGGCTTGCTCAGAAGCGTAGAAAGAAGCACGGATGCTTTCATGGCTGTGCAACTATTCTGCAATTGCATCTGGTCCGGCTGATCCCAGATACCACAGGGAATGCTGCTATGTCTAGGACTGAAGTCTCAATACCTGTAAACCATGTATTTTAATACATTTCAGTGTTCCTCAGTCAATCAGGACATTCTGACAGAGAAACTGCAAAACCGATTAGCAGAAAATATGAAAAAGACAGTGACAGTAGGAAGGGAAATAGAGACATACAGATTTTTCAGTTCCTTTTCCAACTATTTTTGCAGAAGTTATAAACTCCTTTGCTTTCTGCTCTTGGTGTGGGTTGATTTATTCAGAATCACATCAGATTTCCCTTGTTCTTCTTTCAGTCTCACATACTTCCCTTCCTTGATTCAAATCTATGGGTATTGACTATTCTCAAATATAACCCAAACCTTGGATAACTCTGTGCCTGTTTGAGAAGACTGGTGTTTGAAAATTAACTCTCAATAATCCTATTTAGCCAGAAGCAAAGGGGAATCACAGCCTGGGACAGGGGAAAGGCTGTGTAAGGAAAGGAAGCATGTTCCAGGGAGTAAAAGATGCAAAAGGAAGAGAGACTTTTATGGGACAAATATTGTTGTATTACCCCCCATTATCCCCTATAATAAAACATGGGGGAGCTTCTTTTAACAGATAACCTGTGGGTTGTATGCACACAAAAATATGAGCTTTTTTCATTAATACACTGAAAATTAAATCCCTTCTTTCTATATTTTGTTGCTCTTACATATATGTTGTGTTGCTCTCTGAATGAATAAATTCCATCTCCCCTTCTCTTGTCCACTCCCTGGTCTTGCAAGCAGGTGTTCCTCTGCGGCAATTGTGGCTCCACTGAAATGGATGCAGCTCTGCTTGGTAAATGGAAAGATCTGTATAGACAGACCTTCTTATTGCAGGTGTGAGGCCTACATGCTTTGTCTGCTATAAAAGTAAAAGAAAAGGATGTAGTTGTGCAAGAAATACACTCACATGGGACTGAAGATAGAGATTCAGCCCCCATCTTTTGGTTGGAAGATGCAAGGCCTTTTGTAACTCTTTTGCAATGCAGCAACAAACTCATTCCTTCAGTTCTTAGCACAGAAATAGAATCATCAGCTCCTTTGTAATTCTCTCTTTTATCTATCTTATTTTGGGGGTAATAATGTACCTGGGTCAGCAAGGATGGGATTCTACTTTTGAGATAGTTATCTTCGTTCTTTTTAGTCAGGAGGAAGAAACAGGCCTTCTAGCTAGCAATTCATCTTATCTTAAATGAGACACCTAAACTAGGTTATACCATTAGTACCCAAAAGCACCCATTTTTCTATATTACTATTAAGGTAATCTAAGGTGACTAGCATGACAGTAGACAACTGTACAGTATATATCTGTGTTTGATCACACTAATTTCAGTCCCCTTGTATTTTTCTGTGGCTATGGTGAACGAACTAGAAAATAGACCTCAAAATCTGATACCAGTTTGTTCCCAACTGCAACCAGAAATTTACAAAACAGGAGTAAACAATCTCTCCTGAGCATTTCAAATATCTTACTATATCTTCTAGGCTTGATAACAACAAAGTTGTATGGAGTCTTGGGCTTTTGTTCAGTCAGTGCTACCTCCCAAGAGGTCTACACGCTGTTCTACTTCTTCACAAATGCAGAATCACAGCACAATTTGGGTCTCTAGTCAAAACTCCTGCTCAAAACAAGATCAACTACAAGGTCAGGCCATGTTGCTGAATCATGAATCACTGAGACCAAGATTCTTTAATCAAATCCCCACATCCCTCTTCCCACTTCATAGAAAATAGTCCATTATCTTAAAAACAGATAGTTACATGTCTGGAGTTCATTATCTTCATTTTATGAATCCTGAAAAATGTGAGATCAGGTTTTTCTTCTACTATCTTGAAAAATGGATCTATTTATTTTTTTCATTTTAGATCTTCTTGGAGTTATAGGATTCCAATACTTGAGATTTTCAGAGAATCCCCTTACAGTGTGAGACTAAGGTAACAGCACTGGAATTTCTACTTCATCAAGCACACCACTACTGCCAATTTCCTTTATGTCTGACCAGGTAGATCGATTTCAAGAAAATTATTTTTAATTGGTCAAGTTTTTCCTCAAGCATTTTTATGTATCTTATGTGTGCTTCATACATTCTCTCACAAAAGCTCTAGTGACACAGCCAGCACTATTAACCACACATATAAAATTATAATGGAAAAATACCAAGTAACTTATCCACAGGCATGGGTAGGAAAAATACTCTGAGCAAATTCTCAACGTGTTTCCTTTAATAACCTCAATGGAAACTCCAGTCCTTTCTTTGTGCCCACTGTTTGGAGACCTCTCTGAAAGGCATAACAGGAGCTAACAATGACATGCATATACCCTTGTAGGAGGACCCCATATAATTTCTTTAGGGCCTGATCCTTCCCAAGCGTTGCTGGCAATTGGGTAGTGCTGTGACATTGGTCACTAAAGGCTATAAAGGACAAAGACACGTTATCTGACTTCTGTCTATAAGTTCCTGAGTCACAAACCATGGTATGGCAGAGGCAATCTGTGGGCAAATATCACTGTGTGCTTGCCCTTGCTGAAGTCTTCCCCATCAGCTGCCAAGAGACGGGAGTCTGGGCCCAACTGACCTTTGATCTGAGCTGATATCACTTTTCTGCCTCTCACTCCCTGCAAACCCTTCAGATATATCCTGACATTCTTCCTTCTGCACGGTATCTTTTGGAAGCCTGGTTTCACAGTGCATAGCGAAAGGGATCTACTAAATTCTCCTCCCACTTTTGCACTGCTGCTCCATGTCCAGTTCCCAGTGACCCACATTGGGAGACCACGTGTGGCAAAAAATACCCCCCCCCCCCAAGGAATCCAAGTGGAGTTTAATACTTTGTCTTAAAACAAAAGGCTCCTTAACCTGAAAGTTACAGATCATCCTTTTCACAGCTCCCCTTTGCAGAGAGATTACAGTTTAATGGCTATGAGATAGCTATATACAGTAACATTGTTTTTAAGAAAAAAAAACCCTGTCATCTACTGCTCCATCTAATAAAGACAAGAGATTCTGCAACTCTTCACATCAAAAGACACAGCCTGATGTTTCTTATGAGTCACTAGTCAATGAATTATGTAGCTTGCTTTCTCTTAAGCATGTAATTTGATCTCCAGGCATGAGCAACAGTTTTTGTATTTCAATCAGTAAACAATTGTTCTTTAAAAACATTCCAACTGATGTTTATTTGTACAATCTGTCCTTCAGCAGAGCCTTGGTTTGATGAAGTAAAAGATGTAACTCTAATAGCAAAGTGTCTAAAAACTGACAAAACATTACATTTGATCATGTGTGATGAGTGCACTAAGGAAATATGTAGTTTGGAAAGCTGATACAGCATCTCATTGAAATGACTGTGTCTTAAACACTGCTTCTTTCTGAACTAACCAGTTGCTATCACTGCAGTGAGAGTTTTTTTTTTTAAATTACAGGGATCGGGTTTCCAATAAAAAACATGAGTAATGCATAGACTGAATGAAAGAAAAATAAAGCATTTTTCTTCAGTCTTAAGTTAAAAGTGGTTACTGTGGATACCTCTTTCCCTTGGGAAAAATGCAGTGGGGTCCTTTGTTTCATTAGAGATGTCAAACATGGAATCAATATCAGCGCTGAGACCTTGACTGGTGGGCAGCCTGGGTGGGCACTCAGAGTAAGCAAACAAGATGTTCTTTCTTGATTAGAACAACTTTGTTGCAATTAGGTAAGCTACAAAATAAAACAACAACAACAACAAAAACTTGGAAGATCAAACTGTAGCTGAAAACTTGACTGCAGTTGTGCACCCTAAAGGTAACGACTGTAGTGCCAGACACTTTTGGGCATCCATTTTTCAGACAGGAAAAAACAAGTTTCCCACTTACCATTATACAACACTCAAGAATATCATTATAACACAGGAATTTACATACACAATAGAAACTTCTTACAATTTGTGTGGTAAGTAATTTTTTCAGCTGTCTTCACAGAGCTGCACATCACTTTGGAGAATTCACCCAAACCAAAGGAATATGCTATTGCAGCATAGCATTTTAGATACTCTCTGCACGAAGCAGGACCGAAGGATTGCACTGGTCAGCAAGGTATCCCAAAGCAAACTATTTCAAAGCACCATGTCCTTCTGCAGATTTAGTTCCTTAAGAATAAATCATTGTAAGTCCCTGGCTTTTGATAAAAGTTAAAAAAAAGTGTCCCCATCTCCATCTTCCATAATGAGAAAATACATTTTTGCTAACACTGCTGCTTTTTCTCCCAGATCATGTTCATTGTACTGACTAAAACTGGAAGGAACGTCCCTGTTTTTGTGCAAATATGGCCAGAATGATCATTTTGGTAGTTTTTTTTTAATTTTATCTCCTTGGTTATGGCTTTGTACATTATTATGATAGCTATTCCCAGTGACAGAACAGTGGTAGATTTAGTACATCTGTATCTTGTTCTGGATGTCCACAGCACATTACATTACCAACACCTTTATATATCACAGCTCCTTTAGTGCCACAGTCTTACAGACAAATCACCGCTATGACCAGAGACCTTATGGATACAGCTGTGCAATTTTGACAAGTCCCTAAATCACCAACTAGATTCTGATACACAGTGACAAATATTTCATGCCCTAAAAAGTTCCTTTATAGTCAATTGGACAACTCAAGAAAAAAAAAAAAGCTACCCAGACTCCATATTTATTTGTCAGCTACCTGTTCATTTTGTTTTCATGTTCTGTCCCATCTTTATGTTTATTCTTATCTCTAATACTGATGTCTTTTGCTTTTCATGAGATCTTTCTTCCACAGTCATGATACCTCAATAAAATAATAATGTTTTCTCGTTGATTACTAAGGATGGGTTTTCAGGGCGTTTTAATTCCTTGTGTCAGGCTGTTCTTTGAGACTTGTATAGTGCAAGAGACCCTTAAGGGAGCCACAGGACTCAGAGGCAAATTTCTTCTGTCAGCTGAGGAAGGCAAACCAAAGTTTGTAGCAAAAAGGGTCCCAATCTGCCTCAGACCTTTAATAATTCTTTAAAAAAACATAACAAGTAGAATAATAATAAGTAGAGAAAGTAATAATAATTAAGTAGAGAAAGTTTACAATAGACAGACTAGTCAAATGGATGTGGATGTAGCTTAAATACACAGTAACTCCATAAATAAGTAATCAAGGAAGAAGAGATACATTGCCTTTCATCTCTAAATTGCTTTTTCAAATCCTGACCCAGTGTCTAAAATGTTAATTTGAGCCTATGACATCTACTCTGTGGCCAATGTGAAGTGAATTCCTGGTCCCTGGCCAGTGTCTAATGGACAGGTGGCAACTACCCAAGAAAAGACGACAACCACAATTGGCACCCTGGTGGGGAGTCAGGGCAGTGGGACAAAGACTGAATTGGTCAAAAGAAAAAGTGATCTCCTCACCCCCTCCAGACAGTTCAGCCAAAGCAGGCCTGAAACAAATGGGCAAAGCACCGTGGGGGAAGATTTTATTATGATTGTCCTGCCGTCCTTTTTCTTTGTGAATAAAACAGGAGACTTGTTTTTCCAAGGCTGTCAATCTCACACCTTTCACAATTTGAGAAATAAAGAGAGAAATGTTGCTCTGTCCCCCCTTACCAGGTCTCCCTGCTGTGACAGTGAGTGTTGCCAGTCACACGCTTGAGCTCTAGATCAAAACCAGGTGGCACAGCAAACTGTATTTAAACTTTGACCCTCAGTTCCTCTCTGTTGCACAGCTTTTGCTTGGAAAAAGAAAAAAGAAAAAGAAAAAGAAAAAGAAAAAAAAAAAAAAAAGGTTTTGCTAGCAACAAATGCTTTTCACTTGCCAAAGAACTCATTAAATAGATATTTTACCCCAACCTCAAATATTTTTGTAGTGTGACCCTCCTCCCAGAGCACCAATTGTAAAAGGAATTCGGTAATGAATTTGTCTTCCAGATTCCAATATTGCATTTTCTTTCCTCTTTCCTTTTAGAACAACAAGAGAAAAAAAAAAAAATCATAAAGAACAAGGAAAAAGAAATTGATAAATCTGTCTAGCTACTATGAGGAAACAAAATGACTGCTGTGCAATGTCACAGCTAGTAATGCCTCAGATTCAACTGAAACAGCATTGAAAAATAGCCAAACAGGAACCTTTCATGTCTGACTTCATAGGTCACCCACCCCATGCTATGTGTTCTTTCTGTGAATCTCTCAGCTAAGTACTTCCAGCTAAAGTAGTTCAAATACACAGAATGAGAAAAATCAACAAAGAACAAGACACAGCAGACACACAGCACAAGACACACAGCACAAGACACACAAGAATGAGCAGTCTGGAAATGCCACTTAGCTAGTACATTGTAACAGGATTGTAACACCGGATTAGTAGCAACACGGCAAACAACTCGTTGCAATTTGGGAGTTTGTCTTACCACCGGAGTACCTCTCAGATTTATCATCCTAGTTTCCAATGTGCTATCAGATACATGCATGATCAGAGCACAGTTGATGTTCAGAAGATCCCCAGACTCTGCACTTACAGCAAAATGCTACTTTGAAGTAGCTTAATCGCAACTAGAGGCCATGAAAAAGCACAAGACACTGGAAAATACATTCAATGAAAGGAACTGTCTCAAGAATTTATTCTAAAATATAAAAAAAAGAGGCATGGAAACTGGAAAGGCTACCTATCTTCCTCTACTAAAATAACAGCAGCTGCTCAACTGGACACTATTTCCATTAAAATACATATATATTTATATACATACACACTCTAAGAGTATCTACCACACCTAGAATCACTGCTAGTGAAATGGAGTAAGGAAGAATATTTTCCTGTATTCCGCATGTGTGCGCATGCCTGTATATAGTTACACCTCCAAAACTGCAAAAATTACACCGCAGGAATAATCAGCCCTACAAAAGCTTTGCAATAGTTGGGACTTTAAAGGTTTTCTGCACTCACTGAGGATTGCTTCTTTTTAAAACAGGTGACAACAGAAAAGCATTTCAAGTTGACAAAGAGATTCAGAAAAAAAGCAAAGGCTCTGATTTCATATTATTTTTGCACTGTTTAATCAGTTACGTTGTTGGTAGACTTCTAATGTTTTGCATTTATCTGATTTCCGCCATCTTTCTCATTTAAGAGGAAAGCAAAGTAAAATGCCAGCCTGCAACTTCACAACAAGGATCAAGCAGAAATACTGGTGTAAGAAGTCCCCAGGCCGAGTCCCTGTTTACACTGTAAATCCAAATAACTCCATGACTTCAGGGAACTTACTTATCCATGACAATAGTGTAAAAACTATCAGAATCTAGGCCACAAATTCTATTTGCTACAGTTGAAAGGCTGACCCAAGCACATGGGATTTAAAAAAAGGTATCACTTCAGTAAAGCAGTGAAGAGCTCAGAACAATTCGTTCAGATCAGTGCCTTCATTGTGTTTTTTTTCAGACTTAGTTGCATTGCATCTGGTCATGTCTTTTTCATATTACCTTTGCTCACAAAGGTTAGTTGATGCTGGTTTACTTCAGCCTTGTTTACCCTACTTGTTTTCCCATGTTCAATTATACGCCAGTCTCTGGCTCATTTGTACATGACTAGCACTACATTCCTAGGTAACAACGTCTTAATAATTTTTTGCTCAGTAGCGTATATAGAAATCAATCATTCTCTGCTTTACTTCTCCCTAGTTACATTTTCATTTTTCAGCCTGGTTTTCAAAGGAAATAAGGCTTGCTTGATCGTGCTTGTCGGTCTGTCGACCCCCTTCTGATAACTTTGCAATCGATCAGATCTGAAAGTGAGTTATTTGAGGAGAAGTCAGAAATCGGGTGGAGGAAAGTCCAGAGTTATTGCCCCTGCCCAAAGGGCAAGCAGACAGACCCACAGAGCAGCAGGGAGCCAGCTGGCCTGGGAGCGGACCCTCAGCCCCAGGTTACCCACCACAAATACCGTTGCTTGCTCAGGGGAGGGTACCAGGGGAAAAGAGTAATTGTGAAGTTGGCAGCATGCATTTAACAGAATTAGGGCACAAATCCATAGGAAACCAGGTTTCATTAGTTCCTCTCTTCAGGAACTACGTATTTTACAGCTTCAAATCTTTATAAACATATGTTGCCCAGAACCATACCATTCTGTCCCACTTGAGAAATCAAAACCCTGTTCTCCCAGCTTTTATGAGCAATCTTCTTTTTACAACCCAAGCACTGCAAATGTACTCCTGTACAATTTCTGTAAATAACCTGATCATTAAAGAACTTTTCTTTATTAAAAAGTGAATATAGCAGATATTTCTTGTTCTTGCTCTTGGCCTATTTTACAAACACAGCTCAAGTAATCCTACTTTTCAGTTTCCACATCAACACTGATTTGCAACTGAGAACATTATTTTTCAAAAGGAAGGATCAGATATTCTGAGAAATTCCAGACTGTAAGTCCCTATCTCCAAAGATCTGAGTGAAGTTGAGCTGTATTACAAAGTATTTGTATTACAAAGAGAAAGATATCAGGCCTTCCTTTTTATTGAGACATCTCTAGAGTCTTGTCTTTTTCTCTTTTAAGTAGCTGGTGATACACAGGAAGACACAGCACTGATTGTGTGCCAGCTCCAGGTACAAGTCTCTCTGTTTCCTCTTGGAGCTGTTGCTTGCTTTTGAAATTTTTCAAGCAGTTTTCCAGTCCTTCTCAGCCCTGAGCCTTGGATACTTGAATAAACCCTGGATAGCAATTGATTATTTTTGGTGAGGCTACCAATTTGTAGTTAAACAGTCCCCTAAAAACCTCTTCCTTCTCTTGTTAACTCTATTCCTGTTAATGTTGTCCCTACTCTTGGCCTATATAACTTTCTAGATGAAGAACTAAAATATTTCAACCACCCTAAGTTAATATACACAAAGATCATAAAACTCTCAAGCAATAACCATATATTGTCACCATTTTGATTTTATTAAAGAAAATCAGAAGTTACATGATGTGCCATTTGCCACCTTTGAAAAACTTCCCTGTAACTCAAGTGTGGTTGTCAACTATGAAATTTCTGATACATGAAGTGCCTCATATTAACTGAATAAATCCATTTTACCCACCCTTCCCTCTGGAATGGCACAGAGAAGCAAAACAATTTTTATGGCTCAATTTAGTTATTTGCTCCACCAGTCTATACTGCCAAAAAGCCAGACATGGTCTTAAAAGGGGCAAGGTTAGCTTTCTTGCACAGAAATGTGAGAATTTTGCCACTTATTTAGGGCTGGAAGTTTATGTTTCAGAATATAGAAGATGTAGGAATTAGTATTGTCCTTATGGTTGACCATATGTGAGTTTTCTGTTATAGCTATCTATCTATATCTAAATATATCTTATCAGCAATACACTGTTTTTGTTTTGAGTTACAACTACACACAAAAACATCTGTCATATTGATGATGTTGTTACAAAGTCTTTAAAGACTATAAGGATCCAGAACCAAACAGAATTATTTTGAGGATCGCTAGAGAGAGGGAATATGAAGAAAAATTATATTAATTAAAGAGATTAGTATGCTCCATGTTTTTCTTGTTTTCTTTTGGGAAACGGATCAGGAAGCTGACGTCAGTATCACAATATTCCTGATAGCACAACGTAACTGTGGCAGGCGGGCAATGCCATTTTTGAGACTCTGAACTTTTTAATAAAATGCTAGTGAAAGTTCTGCCCATTCACTAGAGAATAGCTAATAACTCACTAGTTTGGAAATCAGGCTGGGGCTGGAAAGATTCTGTTCTTTGCATCCACAAGTGTTTCCGCATCACCTACATCAGGATTACCCTGAGCAGCAAAGGTGCCTCATCAAGAGGATTCCTAATAAGGTGTCTTTGAAAGTACACACGTGGGAGCAATCCCCAACTGTGCATCTCTGGCTTGGATTTCAATCTGTGGGGATAAGTTTGTACTACCCCCTGAATGACTCACCAGCCCAGAGGGAAGTGGTCTCCATGATCACTTTAAAGTAGCATTTGGAACACTGTTTATTACTGTTTATTTATCTGTTTTATTATTTATGTAAACTAGTGCTTTTGACAAATGAATAAATTTGAGAGAAGCTTGCAGGAAAAAATACCAAATCAACCTTCAAATTGTCTCATTTAGGAAAGTATTTATATTCTGGGAAATGCTCCTTATTTTTCCTTAGTAGAGGCTTTCCATCATATCTTTTAGCAATTTTGTCATTAATATCCTCACTAATACATTAATGGAAGTCTATTGTTCACTGTTTCATCTTTTCATATTAATTCTCTATTGTATCATTTGTATTCACTTTGGTGAACACTCCTTTTGATCTGCATCTTATCACATTAATGATTTTGCTACAAACAACATTGTATTATGAGACTTCAATATTCTGTTAGCATATTTAAATGCTAATAATTCAAAGTTGATCAAACCGCATGGCAAAAAGAAGGTCAACAAATGAGCAGTCATAATACAGGGTTGGCAAAGCTATTAGAAAAATATGGAACTCATTAATGACCATCGTATCAGATACTTTTAAAGATGAATAATGACATGAGAATCTAGAAGTAGATAGTTAATTAACTATTAGTGCATAATTTGTGACTAAATATATTTCCAACAACAAATTATTAAATAGATAGGGAAACTGACACCGCTTTTTTGCCCTCGTATTATTTATTTTCATCTATATCTCTTTCACAATCTCTGTTCTTTTTATTCACAGAGTGCCTGTATTAGTTTTGCTCTCTGAGGATACATTGTCCATATTTTTCAGGCTGTTCCTCACATCCACATTTCCCCTCTTCCACATCTTTTCATTTCAAACACAGGCTCAATTCTGTGGGTGTCTGTGGTAAATGTCCAAAATCCAGAAAGCTGAGGTGAATTTGAAGCTAGGCAAAAAGAGCTACCGTATATAGTACTGAGATAATTATTTTTAGAAATTAGATTATATTGGTCACTTTATAATATCTCCACAATAATCTACCTTTTTTTTATGTAGTATCAGATAAATGCAAGCCAGAGATCATGCTTCAGTTGGGACTATTTAAATGTGGGCAGGTAAGGATTCTGAAAGTCTGCTTTATCCTGAGGATGAGCTTTTAAATTCTACTTTATTTTATTTCTTTAAATGCAATCTCTATGCAGATTTTGAAGCAAAGGTTTTGTAGGGAATTGAACAGTGCAGCATTAACCGTTGTTCCAATTACACAGCACACAAACATGCTCTGGAGTTTTGGTAAGTAAATAAGTGGAGAAAAAGAAATAATGTTATTTCTTAAGAGAGTTAAAAGAGAGCTACAACCTTTCCAGGATCTAAAGACAAATAAATGTTTCTGTTGGGAAAACAAAGTGGGTTTTTTGGTTGTTAGATTCACATATGCTCAGTTCAGAGAGATTGGGCAGTGTTTAGTGATAAAGCAAACACAGAGACATCCTTTTGACTTTAAAGCTGCTCTTGCTAATGTCATGGGCCAGAATTTTAAGAAGTTAAAGCTACTCTGACTGATGGCTGCTCACGCCTCAAGCTGGCTAATGTTAAACTGCCCCATAGAAAACTTTTACCAGGTTTGCTCGGTCTCATTTTAAATTTGGGCAATTTGGGTTTGTTCTAAGGTAAGAGTGTTTGCAGCCAGGCCTCTGAACCTGCAAGCTATTTTGTGCAGCTTGACCTTTCCATCCGCACGCAGCCCTCCTGACTCCAGCATCAGCTCTTTCTGGTGTCAGAGGTTGCCTACATGCAGCAGCTTGTGAGATCAGAATCGTTATCGTGCAGGAGATCCAGAAGTAGATAAAAAGCACAACAAATCCACAGATGTGAAATCACCACTGGCTGGATGGATCTTCAGAAACAGAGGTGCTGCCTGCTTTGGTGCATACTTTTCCTATAGTTCCAACTGAAGTTTCAACCTTGGAATTGGCACTGACTATAAATGGTTACAGGAGTACATCTTCTGCAAGGGACGAAATTATCTTTGCTCAAAAATAAAATAAAACTTTTCTGGAAGCATTTCTGAACATGTTAAAAATGCTGCAGAATTTTCCATACTTTGTTTCACACATTCCATGATATGAAAGAAAACCTAACTATTCCTCCTAAGGCTGTTCCAGTCCAACACGATATTATGAACTACTACAGATACTTCACAAATAGAAACTACTTTTAGGTCAGTAAACTCAAAATACAAGGGTACTGGAAGACAATATTTTGAAGTTCCATAATTCTGCTCTTTTCACCCTTACTTCTACATCCATCCAAAGGTATCCATCAGATATAAGGTTGCTGATTTCACTGTCAGGTGCACTGATCATGAGCCTCCATCTGTCTTTCACCTCTCATTTGGTCTCAGGAGATCAATTTGATATCTGTCTACCCTACACTATTAGGTCACAACAACCCCAGGCAACACTACAGGCTCGGGGAAGAGTGGCTGGAAAGCTGCCCAGCAGAAAAGGACCTGGGGGTGTTGGTGGACAGACGGCTTAACATGAGCCAGCAGTGTGCCCAGGTGGCCAAGAAGGCCAATGGCTTCCTGGCCTGTATCAGGAATAGCATGACCAGCAGGAGTAGGGCAGTGATGGTGCCTCTGTACTGGGCCCTGGTGAGGCCTCACCTCAAGTGCTGTGTTCAGTTCTGGGCCCCTCACTACAGGAAGGACATTGAAGTGCTGGAGCGTGTCCAGAGGAGAGCCACCAAGCTGGTGAGGGGTCTGGAGAACAAGTCATATGAGGAGAGGCTGAGGGAACTGGGTATGTTTAGTTTGGAGAAGAGGAGGCTGAGGGGACACCTCATTGCCCTCTACAACGAGGTTGTAGAGAGGTGGGTGTTGGCCTCTTCTCCCAAGGGAATAATGACAGGACCAGAGGAAATGGTGTAAAGTTGCGGCAGGGGAGGTTTAGATTAGATATTAGGAAGAATTACTTTACTGAGAGAGTGGTCAGGCACTGGAACAGCCTGCCCAGGGAGGTGGTGGAGTCGCCATCCCTGGAGGTATTTAAGAAACATGTAGACGTGGCACTTCAGGGCATGCTCTAGTGCCCGAGATTGTTGGTTTGTGTCTGTTTGTGGGTGGGTGTGGTGGTTTCTTTTGGTTTTGGGGGTTTTGGGGGTTTTTTTTGTGGTTGGAGTCAATGATCTCAAAGGTGCCTTCCAACCATGAAGATTCTGTGATTCTGTGATTCTGTAGTCATTGTATTTTCCAACAAATATATTTGTATTTTGTTTGTTGCTTGCTCACCTGTTTTGAGAGAGAACTTCATCATCATCATCCATGAACCAGATCATCAGTCTCTAAGTCATTGTTTAACATTCTTCTGCTGCAATGGCTTCAAAATAAACAAAGAAGCACCCTCTAGCAGCAGGTACACAGGGGCTGTACTTAAACTCCTGCCTGCTAGGGTGACTGATTTTGTCTCACCAGATGTGTCCAGAAAGGTGAATTGAGCCTGTGTAAACATATTTAAGTTTGCTTTAAACTGCCTTTAGACATACCATTGACTTGGACACCCATTCCATCCGTATCCCATTTTTATCCTTTCTCATCCTTATTAGAAGTGCTTGAGGAACAGGTTTCTAGGCAGTGTTATAATTTAAATTACAGGAGGGGGAGGGGGCGGGGAAGAAAACTAAACAAACCCAAAACTCAATAAACCAATTCTGAAATCTTCCCTGAGGTGTCAGGAATCCAAATCAATCCAGCCCACTGAGATTGACGAGTTGTTGCATACAAGTAGGACCTGCTACTCTCACTCCAGCAAAAAGTCCTGCACGTGTAATGGCCTTCTAGTAAAACAAATACGTATCTAACCTTGCTACAGTCTCATAACCCACTGCTGTTGAGCAGAGCTTTTTTTTGGCTTTTTTTTTTTTTTTTTAATGGAAGAATGATGCCTGAAAATGTTCTAATAATTATCCTGAGTTGTCCCAGTTCTTCCTCAGCAGCGTTGGGAAATAAATTACTTCTAATATCATGACAAACCACAGTAGGACATGTAAACACAACTTTGCATCCTGCTTTCCAGTAGATTTTATAGAGAGCCTGCAGGCTGAATCATCAGCACTTTTTCTTTTCTTTCCTTTCCTTGCCTTACCTTTTTGTCAAATGCCATAATGCTTTTACTGCTGGGAACAAATGTACAAACATGCAAGAAAATGAAATCAAGGATTAAAATTTCACTCAAGCCATTCCCAAATATATTTTCTTTTGACAACTCACTTCATTTATTCCTATTGCTTATTCAGTCACCTCAGTTCTCATTTCAGTTTTGAATGCATTTTCAGCTTAGTGGGATACTAAATGTTTCTGCTTGCATGTTTTTTTGTACCTTTCCAAAGATTTAATTGAACTCCCATTTTTGGTACCACATACTTGCCAGGTTTCTTGCATAGCACAAACATTTTAAAACTGTCCAATCAGGCTTCCTTTTGACTTAAATTAATTCCTACTGTTGGACCTGGCTTTGCTTTGGTCCTTATTTGCTCTTTGAAGTTACTAATTTCAGGGCATTTAAAATTCATACAATTAACTTGTTCAAGGAACTTAGATGCTTGGTTATTATTAGGCTTTTCTTTTTTTTTTTCTTCAGAAAACCCATGCAAGTAGTCCAGCCCCATCTATTTGTATAATCTATCGAGCTGGGTGATCTATTTATGACATAATGGAAAAGCAGGCAAGAGTGATGGGGGCTGTGTGCTTGGCAGTAGCTCTTTCAATCAATATTCCAGTCACGAACAAACTGTCAAAAATTAAGGATGCACAGAACTGTATTATTTTATCATGGACTAGGTTATTTTCAAAGGAATCTGGGGGACTTACAGGCCCAGCTCTCATTAAATTCTAATGGGAACTGGGAGTCAAACTCTATTGAGCTGCCTTCAAAAAAATCACAGCAGTGGTGAATAATTTTATGAGGTCACCCAATCAAAATAAATTCCATCATGATCTCTACACACAGTTAAACAATTTCTTGAGCTTAATTCTTCTCTTTTAAAAGGATTAAGAAAACCCAAATAAATTGTATTTACGTTTTTGTAGGATTTGAAACAATGTTTTCCTAGCAATAGCCTGGTTTCTTTTTTCCTTTTAGAGGCAAATTATTTTTCATGTCATACTTTGTCTTCACTGTGCCATGATCTCATGAGGAAGTGATGAAAAATGCAGCTACCGATACAGGGGCCAGCACTTGCAGGGGGCAAGATGTGCAGTCTGAGACTTTTACATTCTGCAGGTAAACCTGGTAAAACAAAGTGTGATCAAATTTAGTGTTAGATTAAACAGCAGGGATTTCTTCATATCACCCACCAATTTTTTCTTCAATAATGTATTCATATATTTAATTTTGTGCAAATTTCTACCAGAGCCCTGACTACATGCTGGGCTTCTGTATAATTTGAATGGTGACATAAGGAAACCGGGAGCAGCAAATTGTCATGAAATGGAGCACTTCCCCTGCCCTTGCAGCTGTCCTGTGAGAGATTATCATCAAGGTGGACTGCCATCCTCCCTCAGGGTTGGTGTTAATGCATTTCCTCACATAGGCAGGAGCACTTTTTGCCAGCTTCTTCCTCTTACCTCAACTCTACAGGAAAATATTACACAAATTCAAATCTTCACTCTTGCCAAAAGGTTACTTTTATAGTGACCGTGGGCAGATTTATAAATTACGTACCTGGGGGTAGGGGGGGAGGGGATTCTATCTTTCTGGGTCATATTTTTTTTATAAGGTAGGCAAACTGCTCATTCAGCCTAACCTGAAGGACCCTGTTTGTGCCTCATCTTTGCAAATATAGAATTCAGCAAATCCACAGGAGGGGACTGCAAATCCAAGTTGACTGATGAGTGCTATGATGATCTAGCTGAAATCATGTGTCACTTGAGTTGATCCACCTTGTACTACCATACAACCCTCTCAGGAAAAACTGACTGTGTTTGCAGGTCCATAGTTCTGCATCCTCCTTCATGCAATGTCATAAAACGTTCAAATTTTTAAAATAAGTGACTTGCCTGTGGACTGGACCATGCAGCTGCAATTTTTCTCCTGTCATTTCCTTTATCTGACATCAAGGTATGTAAAACTGAAAAAAGAAAATCAATAAGAAGCTGAGGACCTTAATTACGAGTAAGGGTTGATTAATAACAGTCTCTATTTCCTCTCTCTTTTCCCCTTCTCCAAACATTCAATGGTGGTACCAGATACAGTAATTAGAAAACTCAGTGCAAGTGAGGCAATTTTCTTTTACAATGAAACCTTTGCTTTTACTGCTCCATGAAAGCAAGACAAGGTCTATTAAAATGACATTAAAAGATGAGCTGCTGGACTGAATTAGAAAATAGGGTTTAGACAGTCCAAAGAAGAAAGTAGGGAATGAGATATAATTAAAATGTTGATATGATGAATAAGGAGACAGAAAAATCGAATGACCAGCTTTTTAGTCAAAGTTTTCTCCCGTCCTTTCAATTTTCTGCCAGTTCAAAAGTTTTCAGTAAATATATGAATATATGTATAGACATATAGCTATGCACATATGCATACATGCACAGGCACACACACACATATGTCCTCAGCTGATGTGAAGCAGCCTTTTTTTCTAACATCTTTTTCCTGTGATAAAATAATGGCTACTGTTTAGTTAAAAACTTGCATACAATCCTTCACTTGGAACCCAGATTTCTCAGAAAATGACTTTATATGATGTTAATACAGCCAGCAGTTCCAAGAAAATGTATCTGGTATCCCCTGCATGACTACTCAATGGTCTTGTTAGATTTCACTTTTATTGTCAATAATAGTTCCACAATTTTCTTACTTTTATCACAATGTATTTGTTTTCTTATAAGTGAATGTTTGTGCAACTTATGATCTCATTACAATCAATACCAAAAAACTAGCAGCAATAAAGGCATCTGAGATCCAGAAAAAATACAAAAAAAAAAAAAAAAAGTATTTTTAACCACTTAAAAATTTCCTTTTGTTCTTTTTTTCCCCCTCTACTGAGAACATTTTTAAAGGTTACTGGAGCTACTGTTTTTTCACACAGTCTTTGAAACTCCAGAGCACCTTCCATCAGCACCTACAAGGAGAGCCATACATTTTCAATCTGTTGAAAATAATTGTGTGGAAAAACCCATTCTGTTGCTTCCAGACACAATCCAATCAGTGTAATGGTTTTTGAGAAAGAAGGAACTATATTCACATTTCATTCATGTAAAGAATGAGATAATAGAAGACTTTCATGGTAGCTGAGCACCCTGCAGGTACTGCAGTTTGCTGCAGCATATGCAAGGCCTTGTTGGGTTCATTGCATAAGGAAAAATCTCTCTTAAATTGTACTCTTCCCCCAGGCTTCAAATACATATTTCTTTAAATGGACTGAAGCAGGAACTGGAGGGATTTTGCACCCCAGTACAACTTTTGCTTTTGAATGGCAGCTCTGATGTTCTGGGAGAACTTGCCATAATTCTTGTCTTTCTTTAATGAGGTAAAACTGACCCAAACAGCAGATATCAGGGCCCTCGCCATCAAATCTAGACCATTATTTCCCAATCAGAGAAAGAAAAGCCCTAAAACAAAAACAACCAAGGAAATGAACATCTTGTTTCTTTTTTGGTATTCTTTGGTCCTGTTACCTTTGTGTGGTTTTTTCAGTTTTAATTGAAATTCAGTAACAGCAGAGTTCAAACGCCGAGTGGATGTCAGCCAGTGCACTGCCGCAGCAGCGCTGCCGGAGAGGTGCGGTTGTTTGACAAAGAAGAATGTTCTTTTGCTTTTTATAGCACACCATTGTTACCGGTTTCCTTTTTACTGTAGTGGGAAAGGTAGCCGCCACTTGCGTGTTCAGACGCTGTGCCTGCGACAATCCCTCCTCTCCAAACCACATTCCTCCTGAGCTGAGGCTGCTCACCTTCCCTCTGCGCACAGATGCAACTGATTTGAGAAAGAATGCGTTAACAAAGACATATCATTAAATTAAAAACTGGGGGGGGGGGGGGGGGGGGGGAGTGTAGAGCTCTAGACATTCCAACGTGTTAGAGAAGTGAGTTTTGAACGGTGGTGACTAGAATTTGCTCTAACTTGACTTGTTTGACCTTACACGTGTTAACTGATTGATTTTAATTCAAGAGATGCTAATGCTTAACTGATACATAATCTATATACACGTATAAATGAGCAGCAGAAAAAGCATGCAGGAGAAAACGAGTTCTTGAGGAAAAGCCTTGCATGGTTCAACATTACTAAGAGGCGTGAAAGACTTCTTCTTAGCAAGAAGCTAAAATGTAGTTCATTTTAAACCGTCTAGTCTCATATTTTCGATCAGTTCTAAACAGCACTCAAGACAGATTATAGATATGTTGCATCTGCAAAGCACAGAAATATTTATTACAGAAATAAAGATTTGTATTATATATCTGCTTTATTAATATAATGTTGTCACTGGCACAGTTTATATTACTCTTTGTCAAACCTTTCTAGAAAAATAAAATTTGTGGTACAAATGCAAGTGCAATATGGGATTTGTAGGTCTGGGATTGGCAGTCAGCAGTCATGCCTGTTCACATACCTGTGTGATATGATCCAGATTAACACATATTTGCAATTTCATGTGGCCCAAGTGAGTTCACTTAAAGACTTCTCATGAAGAGGAAAATTCCTGCATGATTTAGCAGAGCTCACAAGCTCACTCACCCCTCCTCAAACCCAAAATATACTGAAAGAAACCAGAGAAATATTTATGCTCTATGTAACTCTCGTATGTATATGTGACATGTTACTAGTTCATGAAAGCTCTTTAATTCATAGAATGCTTATAATTTTTGGTAATGCTAGTCTTACAGAGGTAATTTGAATTAAGTTTGTTTTATTGCATTGGATACATTTTTGTGGAGGCTAGGTGCTAACTATGCAGTTGAATTTAGAATGGTAAACACAAAATTTCACACTGAGGATGAATAATTCAGTTTCTAAGTCGCTAGCAAGATAAGAATAAGTGGATTGCTGTCAAATGATCTTTATCTTATTTGTCAAGATAAAGCACAGTCCCAAAGCCATAAACAGATTGTAAAGGAGACATTTCCTTCTTACCCTTTCTTTCACACTTTCAAAGATCTTTGCAAAGCTGTCCAACTAAATTACAGCACTTTTTTTTTCTCTTTATAAGCTGGTACTTTTAAGACAAGAAAATCCTTAGTTTATGCATCAATATCTACCAAGGCTTTACATGTGCTTCCTCTTAAAATTGTATATAATTAATACATGCATACATCTGCATGCCCCAACATCAAGTTTACAACATATTGAAAACATAGCTAAAACAACAAAAGAACTGCATATTTTCACATTTCTCACATATAAAGCTCCAGCCAATATAGCCTACCCTTTAGATTTATCAGCTGTTTAGGGTTGGGTAGTTTTATATGTGACCATAGCTACTAGGCTTCACTCTTTTCAGTCCCCTTTTATTTCCCAAAAGTTCCTCTTCCAGAAGTGACGTCCTGTTGTAATATAGGGCCATCAGCCTCTTCTTCCTCTCTACATATCATTTGAGCAGTGCCCCAGAGGGAAAAAAAAGAGTATTCTTACCAAATTGGGAACACATTTCCAAGCTGAATAGTAGCTCCCACCAGCAACAACTTTGGACTCAGACCAGGACCTCAGCTCACATAAATCAGCATAAAATGTCTTTGAAACTGCAATAATTTGCACTTGCAGAAGATTTGGCCCTCAGACCAGAAGCTCAGCACGAAAGAATTTATATCTCCCTTCTTAATTATGCCAGACAAATGGTGTGTTGCTTTAATAAGCAGAGAAAAGCAGCTTCCAGAAGTGACCTGCATTTAGTGAGATGAAATTCTACATACACACTGCCAGTATCATCTGACTGACTTTCCCTTTTCTTTTTTTTTCTTTTTTTTTTTGAACTATTTGTTTTTAATCATATATTTAAATCTAACTGTAAAGACTTAGCAGGTTCTAGTTGTTGTTTTCTGCTAAAGCTGTGTTGGGACAATATAATCCTTCAGGCAAAAAAATGAAGTCAGCTGAAATCAATCAAAAACAACCTAGACAGTATTTACACTTAAGACCCCTCACACCTTTTTTCACTTTGCCTTAAATCTATTGTTTCAGTCATTCACTTAAAATTATCTGCATTTTAAGGAATACTCTTCAATTTCCCCCTCTCAAGTTTCCTTAAAAACCTGAAATTGGGAACTTCTCCAAATACAAAATTTCTCCTGGAAAGTCTTATACTGATATAGGCAAAGCATGTTAGAATAAGCAACTATTTTCTGAATGAAAAAATTATTTAAGAGTCTAATACTAAATTTACACAGGGACTTTGTCAGCTATCTACAGTTTTAGGCAATATTGTCTGACACAGAGATGTAATGTCCTGAACAGTGGTGCAGTCCCTTAACACCTCAGTATCTGCCTATAAAGTTGCAGAGACGCTTCATTTTTCACTGCTGCTGATGTGTTTCTTCTGGGTTTTTATCACTCTCCCAGGTGCTCCTAGGGGTACCTTCAGCAGGGTGTTGAGCCACCTTCATTGACCCTCCTTGGGGTCCAAGGCAGTCTGGTATTCACAAAGAACATCTGACTGGACAGGCCTCCCAAAGCGAGACCCAAGGATGAGGCCACCAGGTAATTGGATGAGGAAGGACTAAGAGGAAACACAGGCCACGTCCCCACAGGGTGGAGACCCCTGTGGAGTGCTATGGCACTTGCCCACTGCCCACATCAGACACACAGTCTTTCCAGCCTCTTACTTTTCATCTGAAGGTCTGACATTATCCACAATACCGAGGGGCCTCTTTACCCCCTCTTAGGACTTTCTTACCCTCTAAGGTAGCTGCTGGCCAAAGTCATTGGTTCCTGTGAATGCGATCTTTAGACACCCAATGTTTGCACTTTACAGCAAAATTGAATCTGACAAAATTCATAATCAAGAGTCCCTGCCATGACTCAAGAGAAGCTAGGTTTACTATGGTACCGTGAGATAACCCTTCACATATCTTGCCTCTGAGTGACTACTGAACCCCTATCTCAACCTTCAACCAAAGAGTCACCAGTCAAAGAGGATAACTAAAAATTCCCATTACTTACCTGGTCCTCAGTGTCTAACGCTGGGGGCTTTTTAAGAAAAAAAAAATTGTTCAGCATTATCCAAATACAAGGTGGGGTTTGTACATTTCTCAGGGAAAAATGTTCCATTATCACAGTCCTGTTCTTCTCATGGAAGTAATATATGTAGCAAAACAACTATGACAGAGGAGGAAAATCAAAATGCCTCATTGTTTTTCAATATTTTCCATGTTTCTATTTAAATAATAATATGGCTGAATCGGTACATCTTTTAGTGAATTTAATGAATTATCATGTGCATAAAAGAGGGGCACATATCTCTGTACTTACTGTTTCTGAGAGATAATCACTTATCATTGGATTACAAGTTCCTTTGGGGTTTGTGAGAGGGATGTAAATGAATTTTCTTGGTATTCAGCAACTTAAACAGCATATAAAATTACATCTGTCTTTCCCATTGCAGCCTAGTACCTGAAGAGGGGAGTACATTTAGGAAGAAGTCACCCTAAATTTGTTGCCTCACCCATCTGATAGTCCCTAGATGTACTGATTTTCCAAGGATTTCCCGGTTACATATTGTGAAACATGTCCCTGTCCCAGCAGGGTGCATAAAGTAAGCACCAGTGAGTGGCTGGGGCCAAAAATAAGGATCTGCTCAGACAGTTGTAGGAGCCCTGACAGCCTGCTCTACAGACCACACAGGAGCAAAGACGAGCAGCACAAACTCCTAAAATCGGCGCTGCCTGTTAAAATAACCAAATGCACTTGATGGTGACTTGCGTATCTCCGAGGGTGAAATTCAAATGCTGGCTTGTGTGGAAGAGTTCTGAACTTTGTGTCAATTAATGCATAGGAGAGTTTATTGTGCCTAATTAATGCATTAATTAATATTGTGCCTGTGCTTAGAAACGTGAACCTAGAGTGGAAAACAGGAAAACTTCATAAGAGAGGAGGGAAACATTCTACTGGAAGATGTGGGGTTCTGAAATGTACGAGTTTCAAAGAGCTATTGTTGCCTAAAAGAAAACAGTGAAAAACATTGCATTTGGATGCATTCCACTTACTCATTTCTTCCCCTTACTTTGTACTAGTTGGACTATTTACATGAAAACATCATCTTTGTTCCTTGAGAGTTCATCTGCTGCTTGTTCCCTGCCTGAAGTCAAAATAATGCTATGTTTGTGAGATTTTAATCACCTCTACTGCAAACAATTATGAAATTATAAACAGAAGATTATGACTTCAAGTGGGAACTAAGTGGCAGGAGCTGATGAACTCTTAAAAGCAAAGATCCTGTTATCATGCAAATGCTTCCAGTAATGAAGAAAATGAAGCAAAAATCATGTAAAAAATCTAAATATGAGCATCTGAATCATAGACAGCAGTGGGTCTTTCAGACAGGGTAATGGTAGTTGAAATGATTTCGTAATAAACTTGCAAAGCCATGCTACCAATTATTATTTCATTATATATCCATTTTTGCATCTGTAATATTTTTCTTTTTCATTAGCAGGATTTTGTTTTGAAAAACAGAGTCCTACCGGAGCCTACCATTTTTTAAACACAATCTCATCATTTTCTGTAGATAGCATATACTTTCCACACCTCTTATTTTTTTATGGCAGTTACATCCAAGGAAAGCAAAGTGTGCGTGGTTTATACTACGACTTCCTTCTCCTCCCAGTTCAACAGTGCTGAGGAAGTCAGGAGAAAGCCTGAAACAATCATCTTCAGGGATATCAACAGAAGAAGTCAGCCAGCCTACATGTGCTATGGCCTACCCAGCAGCAACACAGGTTCTCTCCAAGCCACCCTTTCGCCTCAGCTGTGTGTGTTAGCAGCAGAGGGAAGGGTTGTCCCCGAGACCCGTTCTTTTATCTCCAAGGCAGGATATACAGAGAAAAGCATTTGACACCAGCCTACTGTGTCCAGCTCTGGGCCCCCCAGTTCAAGAAGGACAGGGAACTACTGGAAAGAGTTCAGCGGAGGGCTATGAAGATGATCAAGGGAACGGAGCACTTATGAGAAAAGGCTGAGAGACCTGTGTCTGTTTAGCCTGGAGAAGACTGAGGGAGGACCTCATCAATGCTTATAAATATCTAAAGGGCAGGTCTCAAGAGGATGGGGTCAGGCTCTTCTCAGTGGTGCCCAGTGACAGCACAAGGGGCAATGGACACAAACTGGAACACAGGAAATTCCATCTCAACATGAGGAAAAACTTCTTTACTTTGAGAGTGACAGTGTACTGGAACAGGCTGCGCAGGGAGCTTGTGGAGTCTCCTTCTCTGGAGACATTCAAAACGCGTCTGGTTGCATTCCTGTCCAGTCTGCCTCGGGTGACCCTGCTTTGGCAGGGGGGCTGGATTGGATGATCGCTGAAGGTCTCTTTTAACCCTTACAATTCTGTGATTCTACCTTCTCAAAGGGTTGCAGCATTGAACCATCAAATGCGCATCCAGTCCTCTGTATGTCACTGCTTTTCCTTGCAGGGAACGACTGCAAGTGTTCTGCTTAGCATATCTGTGTAGGTTTCGTTGATACCACTCTCTCCTGATTGATTGACGTCGGCTTAGCAGTGCTGGTCAGCTGAGCAACAGCACTGTTCAGAGAGACCTGCTGTTCTCATGCGGGTTGTGGATTTGGATTGCCCTGAGAATCCCTGGCAAATCCTGACACATCCACTTGCAAAGCTGTTTGTTCCCAGTATGCTCTCTGAATCGCACTCAGCCTCTGTAATAAGTAGCTGGATATTTATGACTATCACTGAATTATATGTATTGTTTAGGGACTTCTGCACAAGATTCCTCTGAACTTGCTTTGTATATTTTTTGGAGTGAGTTTTATTTCTGGCAGCCAGGCAGGTGGCCTGAAAGACCACTTCAGAGATTGCAGTCTCTGCTGGCGTAAGAATGGGAGGACACTAACAGCTGGAGACACCTCCAAGGCCACTGAGTCCGGTAGAGATGATTTAGTCCAGCAAAGATCATTCACCTGAGGACTGAGATGTAGCCCAGTTTCCCGAGGACAAAACTGGTCATAGCAAAAGTGAGGTCACTGAGAGAAACCTAAGTTAATATCAGCATTTTTTGTAAGCGGATAGTGTTTTTACCACTGAAGTCCTGGTATTTGTATAATTGCCTGAAAGTTAAAGTGCCTGTAAAGCAGGGTGGAGGTGAGATTAAGGATATGGCAGATATTACTCACATAGTGATTTCTTATGATGGCATGGTAATCAGGTGAGAATGGAGGTTTCTCCAGAATTGCACTTTGAGAAAATGGCTGATGTTTGTTAGATGACAGGGTTTCAGTATATTTGCTTTGCTAACTGAAGCTTCAGTTACTCTAAACACATAACTGCATGTGATGAGAGCAACAAAGACTACAAACACAGCTTCCAAATGCTAAAAACAGACATTGAGTGAAATTTGTCACCTCAAAGAACTAGCATAAGATTCAATAAACTTGCTTTGGTAATGTTTGCTACCTTGCTTGAAGTCTGATCCTCCAGGACGAATAAATAAAAAATTCAGGTTTTATTTTTTAAGTAAATTTCTAGCTTTGTGTTGCAGAGAAAATCTTGAATATATTTCTTAGGTGCACTTTGAAAGTGCCTAAATCAGAAATCTAGTAAAATAAAATTCTTCTCAAAATCTCATGGAAAGGAAGACATTTTTCTCCAAAGTTTGTTCCAATGCTGGGTTGCTGAGACTTAAAGCTGTGAAACTTCGGTCACATTTACACAATGATTTGAAGATTTTTGTGGAATTTCACCATACTCTTTCCTACATAAAGCTTTCCTTCAATTTGATACATTTAATAGATCTTAACTAATGCAAAGCAAGATCTTCAAAGGGCATGTATTTGAAAGCACAAGCAGTTATGTCATGTAAAGCTTTAGTTCAGCTATAGAAGCATTTAGATGTCTTTATCTTATGGTGCTTTCTCTGAAGACTATATACCAACAAGAATTTTCACACCATCACGTTCATCTTATATATTCTTTCTGTGGAGCTTCTTTGCAAAACTTGCAGAGCTGAACAAGGAAATTATTCCAGTTTTGGTCATAGCCAGGACAATGTTTTTTATGTTCGTGTTGCTCAATCTTGTGATTTAATGGTAAATCTCATAGGTTTGGATTGTTTAAGTCAATAGATCATATTAGAAAATCAGCTTTAAAAGAAAAAAATATCTCCTGACCACCATTGCTCAATACAAAGAATTGTACTCTGAGGGTATAGAAATCAGAAAGTTAAATAAAATGCATTATTCTTTAATAGCTTAACCATTCCTAAGTCACCAGCATGAATTTAGGGACCTAACTCTATGTGAACCTTTAATTTTACACTTAACAATACTGTTTAGATGTATGTTTTTTCTGTTTAAATATAGTGTTAGGGTTTTATTAAAGATCAGCAAAATTCCTCCTCTACTTCCTGAGATATGGAAGAGTAAAACACACACATTTTCCCTACTGCCAAAGTTTCTCTTCTTAGTGCTCTCTGTAGAAATAATTGAAGGTAGAATGTATGTACCCTTTGTATAGAAACACATTCATGCTTTCAATCAGTTTCTTATTTAAGATTCTAAATGAGATAACAAATAGACAACTACTTCTAAATGCAGTGACTGTGGCACCTTTGGGATGTTAGCATTTCCTAACCATTCTCAGCCTTTTTAACCATCACTGTTTCATTTTCTCTTCTAAGGCCATACAGTGTACAAGCTGTGTTTTTAATAATTTTGCTAGGTTCCTCATACCAGTGTGATGTCTTAACGAAGATTCAGGGAGTACAGAGGCAGCAGGCCAACTGTTTTCACTGAGACACTTTGCAAAGTGAGATATACAACAATGGAAATTTTGGGGTTTTTTTTCTTCTCGGTCTTTGTTGGATGCTATTGCAACTGGCAAATGCTGCACCGTAATTGTACAGCAATAGACTTCTATCATTATCTGCTGCAGGAAACAACCAATGCACTGTAACAGACATACTTCTCTATTATTCCTGTTTAGCGTCTCCAGCCAAAATGCAACAACAGCAGTTCATCCTTGGTCAGGTCCCAGTTGGGACTATGTAATTACCATTGCAGTGGATCAGAGGCAATTAATTTTACTCCTCTTGCTTTAAAAAGCAGCAATCAAAAGAGGGGGATGGTGAGGCTTTTAATGCCAGAATACAGTCCAACACAGAGGTTACACAATTAAAATAAGAAAATGTCGAGCAACAGAAAAGTTAAAATGGCACTACCTCAGCTGGCTTGCAGTGGCAGAGTGCTGTGGGGAACAAAGCCAGTTTATACTCTCTGAAGATCTATTGCAGGTTTCCAGCAGTTCAGACATCGCTATTACTAAACCAATTTTTTTATTAAAGTCATCACAAATTGAGGTCTTTTCTGCTACAACAGGCTCTGTTTCTTGGTTGTTCTTATTCAAATCTCAGACTAGGCGATGATGACGTAGCCTTTTTGGGTAAGTGTGAGTTACCATGGCTATCACTCCTCAAGGTGTTTATTTACACAGATCCCCAATAACAATGGCTTCACCCTAAGAAAAAAAGACTTCTAAGCAGCAAGATCAACCTGAAAGAGGTTTGTCCAACTTGTTTCCAGGCTCCTATTGCATTTCATTTTCAAAATAAGAAATCAACCACAGTCGTAAATCGTGTCTGTCACCACACCCTTCTTTTGCCATATGTATAAGTTCCAAAATAATTTGAACAATATGAAAGTTACGTCCTTTCAAACACCCACTATACTTCACACAGTGAAAACATACTGTCCATGAAGAGGAAACACATAGAGGGCATCAGTTGCTTGTGATGCACATTAGGATGGTTAAGTAAGCTGTCAGTGGCAACCATCAAATTTTTGTCTGTCCTCAATGAATTCTCAACAGAGGAATAAAGTTTCCTTGAAAGATCGTCTATAGGTCCTCTTTCAAAAATGATGTCCAGAAAAGAATGTTCTGTATGGCTAAAAGAATGGTACATTTGCTAGACGTTTCAAAGGAAGAGACATTCTAAAATATGTGACAGAAACTATCTTAGATCTAGTAAACTATGTTCTAATATCCTTGGAACAATGAACTCCTTAATCTGACAGCAAAAGTATATGCTAGTTCTGACCCAGTATGGTGCTCTTGAAAAAGAGACCGCAATAAAAATGATGTACATGCTTTGCTAAATGATCCATTTCTATTCAGATAACAAACCTCTCTTAACATCCAAAAATGTTATCTCATCTCTTTTGAAACTGAATGGGCTTGTCAATAGACTCTTGCATGGGTGAATTGACTCAGGCTATTTCGGAGAAGGTTTATGAGGGGAGCTCAGATAAATATATAGAAAATATGAGACAGGATTAGATTTCATTCTGTCTCCTATATCACACAGCTAATCCATTTATTTATTTTTTTCCTAATTTTTTTTTAAAGGTTTTGGGGTTTGTTTTTCTTGGATGTGGTTTTTAATATCTGAAAGCCTGCCAGATGAAAACTTGGATACTTATATGCTAATATTTCAGGCTTCAGGGTTTTTTAACCTCTAGTGTTGGGAGTCATGCACTTACCTTACTACCTGACATCACCTAGACAAGGCAAATAACTAAATGCATACTGGTCAGCTATCCTGCGGTGATTCATTTGAAGGCTCTTACCTCCCCTGTTTTGGAGGCCACAACAAACCCTGTTAGTAGGGGTGGCACAGAATTGTCATTGTCTTTCACTTTGGGAAGCCACGTGCCACAATGGCAGCAGGAGAGGAGTTACACCCCCCTGTTGTGGTCAGGGGATGTGTTCCCCAGCCAGGGCCAGCACAAGGAACAGGATTCCCTCCCCACTCATAATCTCGTGCCTGTCTGTTCACCTGCCACACGGTCAGTACTTGGGCTGTCCCCAGTAGATGACACTGCATGTGGGGAAGTCCTTTTCTTAAACTCCAGCAAACAGTGCATCAACTCGCAGGCATCAAGACCTCTGAATATCAGGGGCGCTGTAAGAACAATTGTGCTCGCAATCTTTGGTTTAAGTTATGGGGTGTAATATTACACATGCAATATAAGTGGAAAGGTTAAGTTGGACTGAAAATCAAGGCCTTAAATTCATTAGTGGTACTGCACTCACTACATCTGTTTTACATTGACATAACACCACTAGACTTTTTCATTAGAGCATTTTCCTATATATCAGAGCAGAGAGGAACATATTGTAAGTAAACACTCAGACCCAGGGCCAAAGGTAGGGGGAGGGTTTGGGAGCCACTCAGCGTACAAGAACAACCATCAGAAAGTTCTCCCCGCTATGAATGTCAACTTTTCAATGCTTTTGTCAGAAAAGGCTAATAGATGTTTAAAACAAACATACATAGATTACAGAAAACAGAGGTTATGCTTGTAGCTGTTACACACACACACAAATCTACTATCAAACCACACATTAACCTGAGCAATCATTTGCTTAATAAGCAGGAGTCATATGGAGGTGGATTGAGGTAGACTGTCTTGCCTTGCATTACTCATGCATCTCGGGGTAAACAACTTGATATCTTATTAATAACCTCAGTTTAGATTCTATTTTACACAGTGCACTGAGAGTTTGCATTCCAACCCATTTGTGTCATTTGTGCAGTATATTTTCAAGGATCTTGGTGGAAATATTGAGGAACCAAAGGCACAAATACATTTCTAATAATATGTAATCTCAATTCCTAGTTATTTGTTTTATTTTTTTCTCAAGAAAATGCTTCAGGTGTTCTGTCTATCACAGTCTGCCTCTCTGTTCCTAGAGCAGCGTATTCAGTACTGACAGTCTGGCTAAACACCAGCCTACCAGGAGGGGAACCTGCTTAATTGCCTGGATTCTGGCCTCATAAAACAGCTTTCACACCTTAAGCTGGACTAGTTCGCATCTGTGGCTGTCAGGTTTCTGGCTTGCAAATGAAGAAATCAGCTGCTCCTGTTCCTTAAAAAATACCCAAGGGTACCAAATCTCATGCATAAAGTCAAAACATACAATCTGATTTCCATACAGAATAAGAATAACATATTTTCTTAATAAGAACTTTTCTAAATTACTGTTCCTACTATTTTTCTATTTATTTTTTTTTATACACAGAAGATACCATAACATGGTACCAAGGAGGAATTAAATCAGACTTCTAGGTAAAACGTAGATCGTATCATTTTTGTAGCAAATCTGACCATAATCTCAATTACGTCATCTAGGTCCATTCAGACCTTTTGCTAACTCCATTTTGAGTGACACATTTGAGTCATTTTATTTTTTTTAATAAAAGGTACTATGAAAAGCCTGCCTCATGGCAACATATACTCCAAAAACTATCATCTAACTAAAAAATCTGCCTTTCAACCCTAAGCAGCTCAGTTGAGAGATGTGGGAAAGGGCAACCTTGTTGCTGTGTAAGGAACAGATTATTTTACCCCCATACAACTTCCCTCTTTAAACACAGACTTGAGTCAAGGTAAAACAATTTCTTTACAGTACATGAATGTTAAATAACTACAAAGCTGCAGTTTTTTGAAAGGAAAGTGAATGCTCTTATAAATCATAAAAGAGGTTTGCTGGCATCAGATGTTCTATTAAAAAAAAAATCCTGCATGGCCTACTTTACCTTTCCCCATGCAAATTATTTTTCAAATAAAAGACCTGTGTACACTCTTCTGCATTTAAAAGATACTGCTATATCCAAAGAGTATTAAGGATAGCAAGTTATTCCCTTAAATAATAAAAAATGATAGAAATCAGTTTTTTTCTACTTTAGATTTTAAATCAAAGTCCATCACTCTGGGAGCTGAATATATTCTATACAAAATCGATATCAGTAGCAAAATCCTCAAGATTTTATAGCATGTTCATACTTATCTACTTTGACGTTAGAATTTTGCCTGTACAATATTAATTCAACTGTGCTGTTTATGTGTATTGGTGATACAATCTTTAATTAGGTAATTACCCAATATTTTTCAACATAATGCACAAGATGACTGGGTCTCTCTTCATGAGCAGCTAATCAATACTTCTTCCTATCCTCCCATTTATTGTGTAGTTCTGACCTTATTTATTCCAGAGTCTCTTCACTCAGCAGAAGAAAATTTATTTCTCAAAAGACTTCTTCTGATATTGCTGTCACCACAATAGGCCTCAAAGGTAAATAATTCATATTTTCAATATTCTCAGTAGGTAAAACCTTTGGAGAATTCAGACCTAGGGAACAATTTTTCTCTGGTAGGATCCAAAAGTCATTTTCTCCTGACCATCCTTCTGGCCCATGGTTTTGGACTTCTATCAAAGACGCATAATGGGAAGAGTGGCACACATCTAGTCTCATTCAGTGTGGAAACCATCCCTCTGGACCCGGCAGCTGGAAACCTTTATCAGGTTCCATATTTTAAACTTGATGAGAGACAAAATATTTGACATTTGCCCCAAATCATAGAATCATAGAATGGTTTGGGTTGGAAGGGACCTTAAAGGTCATCCAGTTCCAACCCCCTGCCATGGGCAGGGACACCTCCCACTAGACCAGGTTGCTCAAAGCCCCATCCAACCTGGCCTTAAACACCTCCAGGGATGGGGCATCCACAACTTCCCTGGGCAACCTGTTCCAGTGCCTCACCACCCTCACAGGAAAGAATTTCTTTCTAGTATCTAATCTAAATTTCCCCTCTTCAAATTTAAAACCATTACCTGTTGTCCTGTCACTACACTTCTTGACAAAGAGTTCCTCTCCGGCTCTCCTGTAGGCTCCCTTCAGATATTGGAAGGCTGCTATGAGGTCTCCCTGGAGCCTTCTCTTCTCCAGGCTGAACAACCCCAGCTCTCTCAGCCTGTCTTCATAGGAGAGGTGCTCCATCCCTCTGACCATCTTCGTGGCCCTCTGCTGGACCCATTCCAACAAGTCCATGTCCTTTCTATGTTGAGGACTCCAGAGCTGGACACAGTATTCCAGGTGGGGTCTCACGAGCACAGAGTAGAGGGGTAGAATCACCTCCCACAACCTGCTGGCCACACTTCTTTTGATGCAGCCCAGGATGCGGTTGGCTTTCTGTGGTGCCAGTGTGCACTGCTGGCTCATGTTGAGCTCATGTTGAGCTTCTCATGCACAAATGTAGGAACAGATGTTAATTTTTTAGCATTTTTAGCATTTCACTGAAGCAGGTCAGCTGGACAACAGTTCATAATCAAAACGAAAGGGTGCAAAAAGTGCAAAGAGAGAAAAAGTGCAAAAGGGTTCACTCTCTTGGAAGATGGGAAATGGGACTTGAGCCTGCCCAGATCTTCCTCTTGTAGACAACAGCTCAAACCCCTAGATTATCACAGAAAATAAGTATGACATTACCATCATCACTGTTTGGGGAAAAAAAAAAAATCTGTCCTCTGAAATCAAAGGCAATTAAAGGCAGCCACAGTAAAATAAATAGTAGGTAAGTACATTCCAACTGAGTTCCAGAATATCAAAAGTGGAAGCTACGAGGAAAACTGTGGTGGCATACAGCCTTAAATTATTATGTTTTAAAATGTTCAATAGTTTATGAAAATTTGGGAAAGGATTAAAAAGACTTGTTAAGTGTTTTGTCAGTCAGCAGATCCCACTGTGAAACAGATGAGAAGCAAATATGTATGTACGTCCTTCTTTCTACTGTTGACATGAAGAGCACAATGACTTGAGATGAGAGCAACACGTAGTGGGAGCACACACTTTCCTCCTTTGTCCCTACAAAGTTCCATACTACCTTCACATTCTCTTACACAGCTTTGGGCAGAGTTGGGAAGAGTTCTTGGGCTCATGTCCCGAATACTTGGCATTTCTTTGTCACTCAGAGTAACTGGGTGACAGAAATAAAAGGTAATAAATAGACCTTCACAGAGAATTTCAATACCTTCTTGACACTGAGTTTCAAAATTTGAAAGGTACATGGAAAGAAGTTTGAAACGTTTTCTAAAATTTATACTGTCTCCTACTACCCATGTTTCATGTTGCTTTTTTAATTTAAAAGTTTAAGCATGAAAATTTCAGGAGGTGAAGGTCAGGTTTGTATGTGCCTCATTTACTTTGCAGCACTAGTTCTAAATGGGCAGCAACAATCTTTATCCAATGACCAATGACTAAAAACCTGGGGGAAGTAAAATACCCACTGAAGTTCACAGAGGAATTTAGACCTTACTTTAGCAGCTCTAGCCACTGTGACATTCTTCTAGTATGAAAAACTTAGTTTCCCATTTAGACACCAAGAAGTAAATCTTATTGATTTTCCACAGCAGAAGTAGAAGGAAATGAAGGTCTGGAAGGAAAATAAATTCTTATATGACCGTGTACACTGCACATGGTACTTCCAGATTTTCAGACAATTGGCTTATACAGATCACCATCTCCACAGCATGTTAAACATGCAGCTTTCAGCTATAGGGATAAATGGAGGGGGTAGAAGCAATGAAGCTGGGGTTTATGCACAGGTTATCTTTAGTTTAGCGAGAAATCAACAAACTGTACATTTGAATTCTTCTGCCCTGAATGTACTTTGGTCTGAAAACAAACCATTAGAAGTCAGTTTTCTGTCTCTTTATTCTCGGAACTTGACAGACAAGAAAATGAAAGACAGAAAATGTCTGTCTTTTTTCCCTTCCTCTTTTTCTTTTTCAATTTCTTCTATAAAAGGAAAAAATGAAAGCCCAATAAATATAGCTGAGGGAATGATGCCTGAGTTGTTGCTACACTGCACATATTCTTATAGCCTTCTAAATCGTAAAATGTTAACAGCAAAACTAAATCTTGACATGTTGATAGCTAAAACCATACTGCAATATGGCACATCAATTGCCTGTTATGTTTTTGAGGACCAAAAAATATTCTCTTCTGTACCATTAACATAAATCAAACTGGTTAAATCACTTTAATACTCCAGGTGCCTTTTTTTTTTTTTTTTTCTCAGATGGCACAATGGTTGATGTCAGTGCTAGTGGCAGAAGGGGGAGCAAAGAAGAGGGGGAGGGGAAATCAGATAGACTGTAGATTTGCAGAAGGGCTCCGTACACAAATCAAGCTCAATAAGCTTGTCAGATGAACATTTCACATTAAACAAAATAATAACCTGTCATATGATTTTAAACAGCTTCTTTCTTTTTCGTTTTTTTTCCCCCCCTAGGTTTCAGAAGAGCAAAGCAGGGCTGTAAGTACAGTACCACAGCTGCATTTCTCAGACTCAGAGCAAACATTTAAAAGGCTCCATATCCTTGGTTCTTGCCAGATGTGGATTCTGACAGGAGAAAACATACCAGGTTTTTCCAAAACCTCAGTATGGGTGAATTATAGCTAGTGCAAAACAAACAAACAAACAAAATCTCTAGTTCTGCAGGTCTGGAAAATTACTGTGCACAGGTAACATTTCCTGACCCAGCAGAAAGATAACAATTAAAATAAAATAAATAGAAAAAAAAAAAAAAACACAACACACCTAATTGATATTTGACTGCTTTGGATGTTTGGAGGGCTAAATCTCATGCCTTAAGCAACCAAGTCAGTACCTCGGCACCCTCTCTGCTCACCACCAGTAGCTGATTTCTCTCAAAGCAGCTCTATCCAATCTCTAATAAATACTTAAGCCTCTGATGGTGGCAAAAGCTCATGTTGGAATTCCTCTACTCAGAGAAGGAATGGAGCTCATAAAATCTCAGGGTTCATTCAAGGTAATCTGTCTATGAACTTGTTTTTTCATACGAATTTCTGTTTCATGAGCTGCCTCAATTTCAGACCACTAAAACTGTAATTAATGGTAATGGAGTGACTAGACCTCATTTGCCTGATGAGTGCACAGCCCACCTGATGCCCACTCTTATACTAGGGTTTGCTGCTGTGTTCAAACATGATTATATGGGTTAGCGGTCGAGAGATCTGGGTTCATTTCTGCCATTGTTTATATATAATCTTGACTTTACCTTTAGCATCTGTGCCTCAGTTACTCCTGCCTGTAAATAAAAGGGAAAAAAAAACAAACTATGCAAATCATTTCAAGTTTTGGGCATATGGGAGTCCTAGCTGTATGTACAGAGCATTAGCTGATTCATTCTCCAGTATAATTAGGTCACTTGTAGCTAATTCTCTTTGTATCATGATATATTACGAAACTGTTATTAAAGACCATATTTCTGAATGCCTTTAAGAAATTAGGTTCTGGTTCTGTTCATACTGAATTTGATGGCAAATTTCCCATTAAATTCATTGGTTCAGGATCACAGCTTAATGAGCATAATTCTTTGAGTCTGCTCTTGGTAGCAGAGTTTTCATTATACTGTAGCCTTTGTTCATTGCAATATTCAGGATATAGTCAATATATCATTAAAGGAAACTCAGTAAATGTGTAACTACATTCAGAGTGACTCAGATTAAGATTTCAGTATAAGTAAGAGATGCTGTAACAGAAACAGTGTACATTTGTACATGAAGGAGAACCCAGATACAGAACTATGTGTTGAAAGAGTACCTCAAGTCTTCAGTCTCTCTTGTCTATAAATTGCATTCATAATCGACAGCTCATTAACAACTCATTATGGATACTGAATATTGCACAAACAGACACAGTGCAGCAAAAGACACAAAAAACAAATTCATAAAAGGGAAAACAGGGAGATATTTTTCAATTGAAGTGCATGACTTCATCAATGGCATTTGGGTTCTTTTTTTTCTGCATTTGAATTGCCACAAACAAATCTAGTGATGACTAGCACTTCTCAGTACCTGAGGAAAAATATGTATGCTACATGTAGATAATAGGCCAGCTGTATAATCGTGCAGTGCCTGCTTTCCACAGACTTACAAATTAGTAGAATTCTACTAAAGTGGATATAAAGGAAGAAGGAATTCAGTAACTTTCTGTATATCTGTGGAATGAGCTCAGCAGCCTTCATTGTGCAGCCTGGGAAATACTGCTGCTTTCTTACACCGACAGTCCTCAGAAAGTTATAGACACCCAACACATTGCTGTTTGACCCACGTCTTTATTTAACCACCTATCAACTGCATTTTAATTGTTCTATTTCATGGGAAAGTCACTACCAAAGGAAAATTGTTATTTTTCAAGTCCATGAGACCACACATAGGCTGATAGCTCCAGGGAAGAGGGCTAACACATCTTTCCCATGTTCTAGTATCATTTTATGGTCCTGCACTTGGGTCACAACAACGTCATACAGCGCTACAGGCTCAGGGAACAGTGGCTGGAAAGCTGCCTGACAGAAAAGGACCTGGGGCTGTTGGTCTACAGCCGGCTGAACATGAGCCAGCAGTGTGCCCAGGCGGCCAAGAAGGCCAACACCATCCGGGCCTGTATCGGGAACAGCGTGGTGAGTAGGGCCCAAGAGATGATCGTCCCCCTGTACTGGGCACTGGTGAGGCCCCACCTCGAGTACTGTGTCCAGTTTGGGCCCCTTCCCACAAGAAAGACATTGAGGTGCTGGAGTGGGTCCCGAGAAGGGCAATGAAGCTGGTGAGGGGTCTGGAGAACAAGTCTTATGAGGAGAGGCTGAGGGAGCTGGGGTTGTTCAGCCTGGAGAAGAGGAGGCTGAGGGGGGACCCTCTCGCTCTCTACAACTCCCTGAAAGGAGGGTGTAGAGAGGGAGGGGTCGGTCTCTTCTCCCAAGGAACAGGCGATGGGACAAGAGGAAATGGCCTCAAGTTGCACCAGGGGAGGTTCAGATTGGATATTAGGAAAAATTTCTTCACTGAAAAGGTTATTAAGCCTTGGAATGGGCTGCCCAGGGAAGTGGTTGAGGCACCATCCCTGGAGATATTCAAAAGACGAGTTGACATGGTGCTCGGGAATATGGTTTAGTGTTGGTGGTTTTTTGTTTTGTTTTTTTTGAGGTTGGACTAGATGATCTTAAAGGTCCCTTCCAACCTAGGCGATTCTGTGGTTTTGTGATTCTGTGGTCATTTCAAAGGAGGTGTTGGTAGTGCAGATACACTGGCAGCCTTGGATTACACAGCTCCACAGCCATTTATCAGTACAATAGGATCAATGACTTCTGCCAGACAGTAACACTGATACTTCAGATTATTTAAATTAGGAAATATATTGTTCTTCTGCAATAATATAAGTAACAGGTAAGTATAAGGTAGTCAAAGCAGACTTTAAAAAATCCAGGAATTAGTACAGAAAATACTGTGAAGACAAAAGGTTATATTCCTATCTGCAAGCAAAAGAATTAGAAATTTGCAAGAATTATGCATGCTCAGTGTCTTAGACATTATTTTTTATTCCACTGCACTTTATGACAAGATCTGTTTTGTACAAGGAAAATTAAGAGCTGACACGTTTCTTTTTTCCTTCCTTCAAGGGAAAACCCAAAGCTTCTGTTCACACAGAGCTCTGCAGAAAGTACTGCCTGAAGACATTCGGGCATGCAGAAATTACAATCTTGAGCATGTGTCAGTTTTTTTCTGTGAATTTCTGAATGGATTTATCCTCCTTGAAAGAAGATTCTCCTACATTTGAAGAACATTCTTGATTGTCCCTCTGACAGATCTAGCTCTATGATGATCGCAGCAAGGAGTCATAACTGAATGTCCTGGTTTGAGGTAAAACAGAACCAACTTTCTGGTAAGTAATTTTATTTGGCAGCTAAGTCTCTTCTAACTAACTGTACTCTCCAAAATTAACAGCATATTGTCCAGACTTTGTTCTCTCACAGAGAAGTAAGACCTGATTGTTTCTGATTTATGCCAAGGAATGGTATGCGGAGAGGCTCTTGCTTATCCCCATTGCTATGACAACCAAGGTCAGCTAATTTTGTGATTTGCCCCATTGAAGGTTTGGAAGCAGAAAAGCGTAGAGGGGTCACACCTGCAGGGAGGAGCGGACAGGACAGGGGACCCCGAACTGACCAACAGGGTATTCCATCCCATCTGCCCTTTGCTCAGTATAAAAGCTGAGGGATCAAATGGGTCAGCCTCTTTCTTCAATGACCAATGTCCAAGGAGGCTCTCTCTTTTCATCTGCCTTTGATTGGAATCCATGCGTTCCTGAATCCAGATCCAGAATCCAGTTCCCATCCATCACAGAGTCCAGTCTGGGACTTTCCCAGTGCCTGCCAGTGATGCGTTCATCATCCTGGGAGCTTGATACGGTTTTGTATATATTGTATATATTTCATTGTTTTCTTTTTACTTTAATATTAGTATTTTATTAAAGTAGTTTAGGTTTCTTCCTAAACTCATAAGTCTCTTTCTATCTCTCCCTTCTTTCCTTGGAGAGGGACGAGGAGGAGAGCATCTGTCATTCATTTCAATTGCCAGTCCAGCCCAAACCACAACATTGAGCATCATCGTGCCAAAACTGGCAAAATTAATACCTGTTCACAGGCTTCTAAAAGGCTCTTTTGCCTCCTAAAACATGTAACATGTATTCTCTAATGCAGGTGCCAAGACAGGTGAAAAAGGATCCTAAGAAAACTAGACAAAACTAAATTAATCAGGAAAGCATTTGAATCATTACTTTCAGCATCGTTACATAGAAAGTCAAGTGAAGATGAAGATCCCTCTACACAGCTATCTAATTTCAAGAATGGAATGTTTGTGTAAATAACTGTTTCACACAGCGATAAATAAATATTGTTTCACACAGAGACTTTGAGATCTTTCACACAAGAAGGAAGATTTTACTTGGTACATTTACTAATCTTATATTCACGAATTGTGCATGTACTGACAAAATTAACTTAAAGATTAACATAGAAAAAGAGGGAGTCAGAACTACAAGACTGGAAGATGAGCTAAAGGTGATGGCATCTATATTTCATTTATTTAAAATAGTGTAATAACATTACATATAATGTCAGTTTTCAAATGCATAACTGAAACTCAGACTATGGGAGTCAGACACCCAGCACCACTGAAAGTGTCCTCTGATGATGACTCAAGTACCTTTATGAAGGCTCCAAAACAACTAATGGTTGTACGTGTATGTGTGCCTATTACAACAAAACTCCCATTACGTTGCAGACCCATGTCATAGCATTAGCAGACAATTTCCACAGGTGGAAAACTGTGGAAGACCATATTCAGTATGATTTTGTTGATGGTAGCATGCACATGAACAAACGAAATTTTTAAAATGCTGGAAAGAAAAAGAAAACCCAAACAACTTTACGTACAATTCTTAAACTTAATTTATTTTAATGAACCCTGGGTGTCACATTCTAATTAGTGTGAAAATGGAGAATGACAGTCAGTGAGAACTAAAGCTTTGATGAATGTCTCAGTCTGGCCATACAATGAATTGAAAATTTTTGCCAAGGTTATCAACAGTAGATATTTATGCAGAATGTGGATATGGATTTGGAACTATCAACTGAAAATCATTTAAAACTTTGGATCATCCCAAAAGGCCATGAGAATGTGTGCACTTGTTCCTGGAAATTCCCTGAAAAGTACACCAGCAAAAAGTGGTGTTCATAATTTTTAATAAAATAGGAGCATTTATTTCCTTTACCTTAATACCCCAAAATTCCTCTGCTCACTCTAAAAATTCTTTGCAAGCAGATCGCTGTGCAGACATTCATATTATTTCCAGCTAAGATTAGGTCAGCATTTCTGTTCTAAATTGCTATCTTCAGTGATAACCAAAGCTAATAAGTCATTCTTATATATGTATTCCAGCCTGAAGTTTAGAAAACCAATTTCAGCCTAAAATTAACACAGGTCTTTTATCAAGTTTGTGTGAGTATTTTATATTTTCAGTGGGTAATGTTTTTGCTGATACGTACTGCAACTTACGTTAAATTAACAGCGGAAGAAAAGGAAACCCAGGTACCCGGCATTCTGAACAGAAATTATCCATTTTTCTCTACCTTTCCAAAGCTTTGTTAGTCAAGAATACTCAAAGACAATTCTTTTTGATCAGTGATAAAATAGGTATGTCTTCAAAGTCTTTACGTCTAGTGTAGTGGCTTTTTCTGGAAGACAGGTTATTGAAAATCGTGTAGTTATTACCAGGTGACATTAAATGGCCTTGTTATACGCTAGGTCAGATTAATTATTCCTTCTGGCTTTAAAAATCTAATCAACATAGGAATGAGGGGCAAATGTTAAACGTATTTTGGTTTATGATTTTTATGTTTATAGAGTTTTGATCATCCTATATTTCAGTAGAAACTGAAATTCCTTTATATTTTGCAGAAGTTGTGGACCTTGAGAGACTAAAATATGAGGAGTTCTACCTCTGCATCTAACTGTCACACTGTTTTGTAGTGGCTAATTTGTAATAATATAAAAAAACATTCCCTTATTTCATTGGGAAAACAGGAAATACTACCCATATACTTGTTCTAGATTTTGTTTTAAATACTGGCTAACTTTTTTTTTTTTTTTTTACAGAAAAGTCAACTTCTGATTCAGTTCCATTCAGTTCAATAATTGTGTCTTTAGGTTTAAGACTCTAATCCGAACTCTCTTAAATCAGTGGAACCCTTTTATGTCAGTGATTTTAAAAAAAAAAAAACAAAGTTCAAGTTTTACCTAGTATATCAAACAGCAAAATGTGACACATTATTTCATGGGCCACTTCTTTTAGAAAAGGAGAGTGTCCAAGTAGAGGGAATGTCTCCAAAACATCCTGTGTCCCACCAGCGATCTTGTAAATTAGCAGAGTGCAGCTCAGTCATCATAACTGCATCAAGACACAGACAGTATCACACTAAAACTTATAATCTGTCAGAAGAAAATTTTTAAAAGATGACCCAAGAGATATCCCAAGAGATACTCAATTAGTTTATAAACCGCAGAAATGAGATATGAAACTGAGTCAATGATGTATCTAAATCTATAAGGAAATATGACACTATGCATCAAAATGTAAAGTTGTGATTACTTTCTGCAGCTATGCTCCTTGATAAAACTGCAGGTAAGGAATTCAGTGTTGACTGTTAAAATACCTTATCATATTTACTAGCACAGCTGGGCAGATATATGTAGCAAGCATTGGGAATGGATAAGAAGAAGAAAAAAAAACACTGCTCAGAATATTTTAAGTGTTCATTTATTAAAAAAATAATGGTTTCAGAATTCAGAAAAAAAAAAATCCTTTCTCTTCCCCCACCCCTGAAGGAGGAAAAGGCTTGGCCTCTCTCACATTTGTATCATTGCAAAAGTGACACGGACATTCAGCTGAGTTTAAGCCACAAGCCCTACACTCTGACAATATCTGTCCTCATAGGCAGGTTTTCCTTCTCTGAACAAGCTGTCACTTTGAAGTCCACCTCTACTACAAGCCCCTGTCAAGAAATATATCTTTTACCAGCCTACAGAAAGATGTATTTTTTTAATTAACCACCCTGCAAGTACCAGAAAATACATTCCTTCAAGGACTGAATTGATCTATTGGATCACCCCTTCTCTACCTTGTGGTATCACAAATAGACAAAACAGTGAAATTGCCACAGATATCCAATTGAAAATACAATTGAAACAGACAGGGGAAAAAAAGGTAGAAAACTCAACATTCACCCTTTCTGATCTCATCAGTGAAAGTACTCCATAGAAAACAGTTCATATTTTGTTTACCTCATATGTCTCTTCATTCCCATCCCCCTCACATGCAAACACACCACAAACAGATGTGGTAATTTTTAAAAGATCCCAATTGATTTATTTTTTAAAATCTTATTTGGTAAGCAGGAATCAGCATTTTCCTTGACAGTAATTATGGGACAGGATGCCCTTCTACTGGCAAAAAAAAAAAAAAAAAAATTAATGTTATTCCCTCCAAAACACAGAATCTCCACTAGATATTTTTAAGTAAACTAGTTTTGATCATCAGCCTATACAATGACTGCAAAGTTTTCTACAATTATTTTTATAAATTTATGGGGGCCTCTATTCTCAAATAACATAATTGTTCCATTTTTATTACTATACTGCAATGACAGAGTTAGTGATCTTTGTAGGAATATATTAACAGAAAAGCAGCTGATGACATTTTTTAAAATGCACTTAGAATGGTTAGAGGATTTCCTCTGAATCAGTTTCAATTAACTTGAGGAACCAACTCTTCAGGATACGAATAAGTAGCTGTATTAGGAGTCTTGCAGATGACTGCATTAAGGGAGTTAGAGATGTTGAGCAAGCTACATCTTCTATATTGGCCCTTCTACTTACGGCTTGAGAAACCTGTGTGCTAACACGAGTGACCACAGTATAACCCCAGGCAAACAACAGTGTAAGGGAATGTGCTAGAATATCCCAGGTACATGCTGTTCCTGGATACAGTTCCTAGGTACGTGTAGCTAGATATGCTCTGGTGGGCATTGAGAAAGAGATAGCATTCCTACCTGTCAAGGCAACACGTAGAGTTTTGCTACAACAGATATAAAGAACCACCATACAGGCGGAAGTTGAACCTCTCCACAGATGGGAATCCTGCACAGCATGCCATGGCTACCCATCTGAGGTCTACCCCATGCTGCGTAAAAGTGGAGTTCCCACCATCTGAAGGAACTTAAGATCGGCTTGCTATCTATATTTCTGTTCCTGCTTTCCACCTTATTCTACGTACTGTTATGCCTTTCTTACTGAGACTTGGAAAGAACCCTGCTTTTCCTCATCCTGGTGCAGAACAGTACCTCCAGAGTTTCAAAATAAGAGTATAAAACCCAAAACTAGCAAATTAACAGCCAGTTCTCAAACCTTTGTGATAAGCCTCCAAGTTTGGAAGAAGACATTCAGAGACACATTTGGTAACCTCTCTGGGAAGTCTAGAAAGCACATCAGCTGACTACAGGATACGAACTCACCCCTTGGGAAAGAATGTGATTAAATGTCAAGTGAGAGAGGGAAGAAAAAAGGATTGTCTTGGATTCATATTTCAAGTCATGGCATAGGCAAAATGGGGGGGAGCAGGCAGGTGACTTGCCAGATGATACTTTCAGTATACCCAGATAAGAAACAAAGGAAAGAAAACAATCTCAGAGGAACGCTGGACAGAAAATGTCCCCTTTCAAAATTTTATTTCATCAGTGTCCTGCCATGACTGAGATGGACCACAACAAGGAAGAGCTGAGTGCGAGGTGTGCAAAGAGCCTTTTTTTGCTATTCTAAAGTAGTTTTAGGATGGAAAAGGGCAAGAATAGCATAATACATCATCAGTAGAGACTGATGATGAAAAAAAAGGGGGGGGGGGGGAGTAAGAGAAACTGTACTTTTCCAAATATTTATTTACCTTTGGAATTTTTTTAATTGTCCTAACTTAGGTTAATTGCAAAAATAGAAAAAAAAAAAAAAAAAATGGTACTATACTGATTTTTCTCTAGTCCAGCAGCAGAAAATGGCAAGTTCAGACAAAATCTTGGACTGACTAGATTATCTCTGTATGAGGAAAAATTAAATGAGTAGTGCCCTGTATTGTAACAAATGTGTAGACTAGTGATACAGGAAGAGAGCAGAAACACATTGTGATGCAGGACTGCAAAGCTTTAAGTTCAATGGTATTAGATGCCTAACTCCTATTTAAAACACAGTTAAGTGATTAAACACTTCAAGGATTTTAGCTTGAGAGCCCAAAAGGAAGGCTACATCTTCTTGAGGGGATAACAGATACATTTACTTCTGAAAGCAGTCCCAGTTATTTTGACTCAGCCAAGTCCCAGACACATGGGTCTAAATAATTATTCAGCTTCTCAAATCAGGACTAAACCAGCAATTTTCATGCTGCAGGAATGTTAGTTGCTTGATAGTTACAGGTAGATATACTAGATGGTAATCAGGTCTTACACCTTTCTTTGGGATGAACACGTTAAAATTTTTTCAGTAAGCTGAGGCCTAACTTTCCTAATATGCTTCGTTTCTAATGTAGATTATTATACGCTTAAAGAAAAAAATAAATCTAATGGCAGATTTTGGATTTAGTTGCAAATTTTCCAGACTTTCAGAGTATGAAGGTTCAAGACCCTTGTTCTAAAATCACACTTATGTTTAGGAAAATGTCTTCTGGTGCCTGACAGAGAGCTATGAGTCTCAGGAAATCAGAGGCTGATGATGGACAGTACTTCTCCAGTCTTCAGGAAAGGATCTTCAAACAGCTGGCTTTGTCTGGGCTCTGGCACCAAGTCAGAACTCGGACCTGCCTCAGGTGCCACAGATGGTTTCCAGAGAAGCCTCCAGCTGTTCTTTTGTTTCCTCTTTCTGAGGAAACACTGAACACCAGTGAGATGTCTGGAAGACAGTCTTCAAGTCCTATTCCCATACGCAGCCAGGTGCATAATACAAGACACCTTTATAGCTCTTTTAATGTAGTAAAGGCCAAAGGATCACCCTAGAAATACCAGCATGCAGGTGTATCTGAGTTTGTCTTTAATTCCCTCCATCTCCAGTGACTTTTGGGTTTAGTATCTGATGATTCAGCTAAACTTGATAAAGGAGTGGAGAAACATATATATTCCAATAAATTAGGTGGGTCTGAAGGATGTGTTGCATTATCAAGTTATGTCATAGTAGAGATCTGATGATATATATACATAAATAGGAGAAAACTCTTAAACCAGCTTCAATACCAAGAAACTCCTCTGTTACAGCTCCCACCATTTGGGACCTAAAACCAAAAGAAAGAGTACAAAACAGATCTGCAGAAATGAGTCTTAAATTTGCTACTCCAAGAACTACTTGCTTCCAATGCTATTCTATAGCATTGTTTGCATTTCAAGGTCTACGGCCCTTCCTCTCTGTTAAGGTGGTAGGATATTAATTCTAGACAGACCATAGATCATTTCCCTTCTGAATCTCTTAAATATTTTTTCAGATTAAACATTAATCATGAACTCTAAAACTTATTTCAAGGCAAAAATATTTTTCCTGTTCTTTACACCTCACTTACTCCCTTCAAAGGAAAGAAAAATCTGTTATCTGGTATATCAGTCCTGGAATAAGAGATACACTGATGAATCTGCAACAACATTAAAAATGAATTTCTATCCCTGCAGGTTCCAGTTTAAACATTTACTTACAGTACATTTATCAAGAAAATTGTAACAGTCCATTTCTAGATTCAGTGAAACAAACTGTGTAACTGAAAGTTAACAAAATAAGATCAAATTTTCGTTCTGTAATAGTCAAAAATAGAGGTCCTTTTGAACTACAAATATGAAAGTAAGAATGGAGTGAAGTAGTTTGCCTTTTCTTTCCCATAATCTCTGGTCTATGGCCTTCCAGCAGACAACTAATAATAACCTGAAACAATTTTGCTGATAGATTTTCTAATGCCTCATACATGTTAACGAGGACTCCACATACCTTCCTGTTCTTCCTGTTTATTGACACAAAAAAGATTCCTCTACTTGTCATTTCAGATGATGGCATCTATCTTGCTCTGTTAAAAAAGGTGATTTGAAACCTTCCTGAGCCACACACCACCACCCCAGCCTGCAGGGCTGGTGTCTGGTTTCAGGAGCATTCCATTAATTGGGAACATGTAATCGATACTGGCTACTAGGTGTTTACAGGTCATGCTTCAGAGACAATTTCAAGTAAGATAAAATCCTTAAATAAATATAAAAATTTCGATTTTTGAAGGCCATTGCAAATTACATTTCTTCAAACATTTTTAAACCATGTGAGCAGAAATCCAGCTATTCTGAACAAAACTTAACCCCATACAGTAACATATCTCCCAAAAATTCCTTTTTGAGCACTGAGCTGAGATGTGCTAGTTCGGGATCATTTGTTGCGCACATCGGCTGCTGGCAGGAAGCCAAAGATGCTAGCATTTTACACATTTTTAAGTAAACGTTTGTTCTTTTTTAGATTGCTTAAATTAGAGGAAAGGATTTCCAGTAGAGAATGATTCTGCTTTCTTAAACTGAAAGAACTGTAAGATTAGTTGCAACTACAGATAAGCTATACTCAAGTGCCTTTTCGTACCCCTCAAGCACACTTTCCTGAGAAGAGGTTTCTTACCTTCAGCTTTCTGTGGATAGAGCCATATGGTCCCACCACTCTCAGACTGGAAATCCTGGCGGCAATATCTCATTTACTACTCATGTTCAACTGACAGACCCAACTGTGTTTGTCATCAATATGCCTTTTCTTCCAAGAGCCTATGACAGCAGATGAATTGAAGTGACCCCAAGCCAGTCTCTCCAAAACAAAGCATTATTCACTCAGACACAGAGAAAAGGCCTTAAACAAACAAAAGACCCTTACCTTAGCTTTCATCTTTCCATCTGAGCCTCAGTAAATTCAGCTTTATCCTGCTACTTCCATCTCTAGGGAAGGCGGGGGTAGGTGAGACTGTTTGTTTTGTTTCAGCTTGCTTGTGAGCCCCTCAGAGCCAGCCATCATCTCCCCCCTGTGCAGCTGCCGACAGCCCACTTAACCTCCCTCCTTCCCTTGCATCAGCATCTGAAAAGTTTTAGTGTCCTGCTTGGGCCTGGGAAGGGTAAACTTGCCCACCAATTTGCTATCTGGCAGAGGTGGTTTCCAGTTCAGAGCTTTCCTATTAGTTCCCACCACAAGGACCTTGGACATTTTCCTCAGACTGTCATTGTTTTCTTTCATGTGGGTTTCCATTTGCAGTCAGGCAAGACAGTAACAATTAGGGAAAGTGAGGTACATATGGTATTCGTTAAAAATATGCAAAGCTCCCACATCATCCAAAGCAGTAGAAAGCAGACTTTCGTGGAGGTGACAGCCTTATTCCCTGTCACAGTTTCAGGGTTTAATTGATCACAAGAAAATTTTATTTCTTGTTCTTCAGCATCTTAAAATAGATCTGTTTAGTAAGATGTTTGATATACTGGCACTTCTGATTCACCCCACAACGGAGGTACGTTTTCTGTGAATTCAGTAGTAATAGCTGTAACTAATAGATTTTAAGTAAGGAACTTTTCCATACAATAAACAGCCAAATGTTTCTAAAGTAAGTGGAGCTGGACTACTTTCAAGATAGATGGTACCTTAACTCTCTCTGGGGCAGGCGGAGGTGAAACTCATCCCTGCCTACCCATGTCTCTGAGCTTCAGCTGCTCAGAGCGCTTCACTCTCCTTCATACTGTGTTACACACAACAGGCTTCACCTGCTGAATCTGCATCAGTCTCCAGAGAGAAGTACCAAGATCCTCACGTGAGCACTGTTTTACAGTGTGCTGGAAAAGGCCCCTGGAAATACAATATGGAAAATGAAGTCTCTTAAGTGGATGATGGATATATCAATTACAGTATGATCCATTTTACACCCAGCATTTCCTACCCCGTTCAGAGAAATAAGGGTAGGTGGCTTAACACAGTGAGCTTTGGTGTTACTTGCATGACAGGTTTTTACTATTCAGACAAGAAGGGGGGAGCTTGTTATCTTCCCAGATCTAAAATACCATCCCTTTTGTACAATTACTGCCCTGTGAGTCGGTGCTAAATTTAAGTGCGTCACAGCCAGCAGAGGACTCGACTTGTCCAGTCATGCAAGCTTTCCATTTCTTTGCTTTTTGCAGTTATATCACATACGTGGTGAGTTTGGCTGCTATAAAACCACGGTGAGCACGTAGTAGACTGCTTAGAAAATACTCGTCAGTTGAAGAATCTGAAAAGCAACTAAATGCTCAATGCACAGCAAGCTGCAGTTACTTTTATCATACATGCATAGTTACTAAATTCAGCCGTGAACTGTGTTCAGAGGCTAACTTGAAGCAAACCATTCTCACTGCACTGTAGTGTTAGATTATCACATGCCACTACGCAAGCTTTCTGCCACCCTCGAACCGCTTTCAGACACAAAAGAGACCACAGCTCCTGGGAGCACAGTCTTCTAGTGGGAGCCTAGTAACTCGCTAAGATCTCCTCCACGTGTCCTGCCAGAAAAGGGGGCAGAGCAGCAGGAACCACCACCAACCAAGCACCCGAGCTGGCTGACAAGGAATCTTGTTTGCAAGTGTTCAGTTAGGAATGTGGCTGCCTTAAAGAGATATATGCTGTCCAAAACTCCCGTCAGAGATTGATGGACTGAAAACTGCTCAGGAATTCAATAAGAAGTACATTATAGCTGCCCTCCTTTGTCATACTTCAGTACTATCTGCAGATGTGACTGGTGCCAACAGGCAGTGCACCACCCTCATCTGAGCAGCTTACTCTGTTGAAGATGAGGCACTGCACGGTAACATCAGTCTCCCCTGATAATGCTTCTGAATGAAAGCGACCACAGGGAATACTACTACGTTATTTGGGCAGCTTTGGTGTTGAGCTTTGGTCATTTTGTCCTGTTTCCAGTTATTAAACAGAATGGTCCCTGATGTTTGATGCTCAGTGAGAGGAAGGAAAAGCATTCCATGAGTTTACATTTGTTAATTGTAATTTATAATGGATAAATCTTAGCTGTATGATTGTAAAATTAGCTAAATTCCAGACATTTCATCCTCCAAAAGCTTAGCACTTCAGTTTAATATCCAGGCACTTGCATTGGGACAGTAGGCTAAAGTAATTTGTGCCATTTGATGTAAGGTTTTTCAAAACCCCTATGTAGTATTCATTTACTTTTCCAACCAAACAGTCTTTGCCAGGAGAAACAGACAATCTGGTAACTGGAAACAGATCTGATAGTGACTCAAAGCCTAAACTGTGAAGGCAAAATTAATTCCTATGGTTAAACAAAATATTATTGCTGTTACTATACAATGCACATGAATTATCAGCATGCGCTATCCCAATGCAGTGAGAACTGCCACGGCCATTGCACCCATGCTAAAACCTGATTGCTAGAGACTGAATAAAAATAAAAATAAAAATAAAAATCCACTAAATTTCTATTAGAATTTGGATGTCTGCTTTGAAAGTATTTGGAAATAGTATAGTGTTATAAGCATTGTGAGTAAGAAGAAGCTGAGGTGGAATAGACCTGTTAGAAACTGAGGAGTAACAGGGTCCATTCAACGGAGAGTCAGAGCAAGGCTTCCCACAGTTTGGTTTCTACCCCTTTCTTGTAAGGCCAGACATTCCCAGCAATCTATTCAGATGAATTTTTCTGCATAAATTCTGGGAGATAAAATGACAACATACCTGTTTATACTGTATTTTCATCTTGCCAAACCTGAAAGACTGAGAAAGTTCACAACTGTCTGTTCAAACCTGTCCATGAGATAATGTTTATTTTCTAAACATCATTGAGTTTCCTTAAGCACCTTGACTTATAAATTGTTATCCCAAGGCTAGATCTATACCATTAAATCGAACAGTGCCGGGGTCCATTCCCCAACCCTGAGGTCAACAGCATAGTTTGGCCCCTTGTTCTGTTCCTGTACCAGGAATGGTCCATGGTTTCTGCTAATTCCCAACTCTGTCCCCAGAAGTTACTTGAGAGATTACAAGTTGGCTGAACTCACAATCCAAAGGGCTTTTTTTCTACAGTGTCTCTGTGCAGAATATTTTCTTCCACTGCTTGGACCCAAGTCCTAATACCTTTTAGTGTAACACAATAATCCTAGACGGAAAGTCTGGGGTTTGTTTTGTTTTGCTGGCAGTTGCACATTTAACCCAATGTCTGGTTCTTTACATAGGGAAAAGTCTCATTAGCCCTGTTAGATGTTTTCTTTTATGAAGGCTCCGAGTTTGGTGAAACAGCTGGGTCTGAGCTGATCTGTAAGAGGACACTTTGGTACATCACGGGCATTAAATTCCTCAGCTATCCCTATTGATTAGCTTGAAGGGATACTGATCCCTTCCCTAAAGAGCCAGTGGAAAAATTTAAAATACAGTCCCTCTCCTGGGGAATTTGCCAGTGCTTGAGCTGTGCATAAAGCATAAGTACACAACCATCATCACGACCATGTTACAGCACAGCAGCAGAACCTATCAAAATTCTCCATTCAAAAATCTCCAGCCACTTGTAACCCCATTTCCTGGGCTTCCCTGCTGCCATGGTGAACATGATCGAAGTTCTGGTTGGGCATGTGGTGACAGCAAACAATGACAGAATATTTCTGACAAGGTGTACCTGCCCATCTGTCTTGGTTGTAACCAGCTTTTGTCAGGCCAGCCTGCTCTCCTCACCCTTCACAAATATGGGACCAATGAGCTTCTGGCCCAGGTTCAAATAGCCACCGCTTGCTTCTACTCTGCCAGTCTGCAGAAGAACCTGAAAGACAATGTTAGTGAGGATAAAAAACAGCTCCTGTGTAGCATGAAATAGACTGTTCTCACATTTCTACAGCCTCCTGCCTCCTCAACAGTTCATCCATTATCTGCTACAAAATCCCAGGCCAACTTAACCCATCTCACTTCTCTGCCACAAGCGTTCCTAAGCTTCTTCATAGCTTCTGTCAAGTATTGCACTTCTGCTTCCCAGAAAAAAATAAAAAGTGAAAGAACCTTAAAAGATAAAATAATTACAAGAGATTTCCTTAGTAAGCAAGGAAACAGGCATAGCTAAGAAAGGATTGGCAAGGAGCAGCTTGTGGAGGTGACTCCCCAAGGGAAAGCTGGCCAGGAGCATCCCCCATGCAGGCAGGGCCAAGCACTTGCAGATGGGGCACAGAGCCATGGCAGCAGAGCAGGGCCAGCAGGGCATGGTGAGGGCAGAAGCAGCTCCTACTGACTGTCCAGTGGACTTCTGCAAAAAGCAAGGTATAACCTCAAGTCCAAGGTTAGTCCACAAAATGCAAAGAACAGGGCTGAGGACAAGCAGAGCCACATCAGCCCTGCAAGTGGTCCCAGGACCCTGGCAGGGAGGGGTTTTGTGTTAAAATATTCTAGTTTTAATCTAATGCAATCTGGAATGGAAAAGGCTTTGACTTCCCTAAGTGTTTGTGATAAAGTTTTCAGTTTGGTTCCATGATAATTTATTAAGATTGAGGAACTGTAATTTCCACACTGGTTGTTCCTCACATGGACCAATGGATTCAGTGTCTGTGTTTAGCAGCTGACTAACACCCGACTGAGGCCAAGATACTGTAAAATTTTCCCAAGACAGCACTGAGTCCAGACTGGCTTCTATTTTGCATATATTCGCAGTGTTACTGACAATGTCAAACAAGATACTTTGAAACACACATGATAAAGTATGCTGGAATGCATTACTTGTTATAGCTAATTAAATGCTCCTTGTGCCATCCAATATGGCCCTTATACGGCCCATTCGGTTGCTTATCCAGGATGCAAGCAAGGTGGAATCATAACTATTTGCCAAATGAAATGTGAAGAAGAGAACTTCAGTGGTTTATTTTTTTCTTGATACTTCAATATCAATAATAATAATAATAATAATATTTTTACAAAAAAACTTTGCACGGTGAATAAAAGAGAGAGGTCACATTTATTGCTGAGATGAACTGTCACCTGAGAACTGTAAATTTTCATCATAACTGGCCTAAATATGGTACCTTTTTGAACCATATCACAAGCCTGGTTTGAGATATTTCTACTCTATTTCTAGTTTATTTCCTTTTAACTGTCAGTCTGCAGCAAAAGCTGAAAGAACCATCCCCTAAAGTCCTTTACTTTTATTACCAGATACATAAAGGACAAGTAGCCCAAGGCTTAATATTTTTCAAGCTTTTAAATATTTTTTTTTCTCAATTTAGAATGAGTGTGTGTCATTTCTGTGGCAATTCAGAAGCAAATGGTCCCGAGTTCAAACTGTGACTTTTCAGATTAGATCCGCCGGTTAAAAATTTGTTGGGATGAAATGGAATTCATTTGCAGTTAGACGACAACCCAAATTGACAGACGTAAGGATTCACTGACAAAGGAAAAACAAATTCCAGGAATCCAAAAATCCCAAACATGGCAATGTGTCAAATGAAATGTCTTTATCCCCGGCCCATACACCTGACTGTTTTGTTCAGTGACAAAGTATCAAAGGGATTATCCAAAAAGCAATCAGGCAGCTGGGCTGTTCCATTTCTAAATGCTAGTTTCTTTTTTTAAAAAACACACTCAGTCAGCAGAGAACAGAAACACAGTGCCAAGAACCAAACAATCAGTAGGGGCCAGCTATAATACATGAGCAGTTCCTTCTCAAATTCATGGCTTTATTTTCGTGGTCAGTGTTTCGAGCACCAGTCATGAATTAATAAACATCGATGGCTCCAGCTTCCTCACAATACAGACCTTTCTGCAGTATTTAACTGAATGAGGAGACATAATACGGAACACATAAAAGTTTCCTATAACTGGACATGAGCAGGGACAACTGTGTTCATCTGTTAATTAAATGTTAGAGCACAGTGAATAATTCAAAGTCAAGTATTTGTTTGACAGGTCTATTCTTTTACTGATTGCCTTCTTAAGAACAGTTGTGTCCTCCTCAACTTCATTTTATTTCAAAGGGTGGAGTGACCGTGAATAATTCGGCCCATTCATTCATTATTTTACTACCGAAATATGGATTATCTTTTTTTTTAGTTTATTTGTTGGCTGAAGACAAATGGAACAAGGACACAAACTCTTCCCATATAAAGGTTCTTATGCATGAAAATTTTAGACATGTCATGAGACATATCAAGCATAGGAATTTAAGATCATCTCTGCCATTAAATCATAGAATCATAGAATAGTTTGGGTTGGAAGGGATCTTAAAGATCATCCAGTTCCAACCCCCCCTGCCATGGGCAGGGACACCTCCCACTAGATGAAGCTGCTTAAAACCCCATCCAACCTGGTCTGGAACGCTTCCAGGGAAGAGGCATCCACAACTTCTCTGGGCAAAAAAAATAAATGCGTCACTCTGGAAGTGAAAACTTGGAAAGTAAGGAGGCTACTAAAATTTCCATTCAGCTTAGAAAAATCACCCACCTATCACAAAAATTATATGTCACAGTGTATAAAGTTCTGAAAATTGCCAAGATTATTAAGTATTTTCTCATTTTTTATAGCTTGTGTACCTCCTTTTTTGATACTCCCTGCTGGATTTCCAGTTTTTCCTTGCTTTTTATATGGAACTGACACCACACAGATGCAGTGGGAGGAAAATTAAGAGCATGTTTTAAAAATGGGGTTTTGTAAATGTAATACTAAAAAAACCAGTAAGGACAGGTCAAGTACTTCTTAATTTGCTCAGTTAACCATAGCACTATGGGGATAGCTATTCTAATAATATCATAGCTCCTATTGTAACCTAGGCCACTTCAGCTTAAATTATATGGCTGAACCTCAGAAGAGCATCATGCAGCTCGAAGTTGTCAGTGGTTTACCATGTTGATCCTACCAGCTGAAAGTATACTGAGATCGGTGTTTGTGATATCTTAAAGCAAAGTGTTGTTTATATTTCCATATTGACCTGCATGATGCTCACTGATATACACTAATTGCAATGCTGAAGGTTCAAAATTGTGTATAAGTACCCAAGCTGCTTCTGCCAGCACTTATCTTAAACTGTAAGGTTCATAAAAGTTTAAGATCATTAAATCCAATGTAGGATAATTAATGAGGAGAACATAGTCTATTCTACAATGACAAATCAAGACAACATTTGAATAAGAGTGCACCCAACGGTTCAAGAAAAGGTATAATTAGGAGTGGTGAGGTGAACGTAAATATTGTATACAATTGCCTGGCTGGCAACAGCAGGAGACAGCAGCAAACATCTTAATCTAATAGACCCCTACCCCCTCTGCTTGAAAAGCAGATGGGGGCTAATACAAAAGATTTCTCAAAACTTCAACATGAACTGCTATTACCCATTTCAAGGTATTTATTACAGCGGCACCTGCCAGTGTCACCAGAGTTAGAGGGAATGTCAGCCTTTCCTAGCTTAAGTCCCTGGTCACAGGTCTTTTATAATGACCATAAAAAGAGGTTGAAGGCTCAAACTTGGCAAACAAGGATCTCAGAGAGAGATTTTGTAAAGCACAAAGGGCATTTAGACACTGGTAGATTTTGGTAAGAGTTACACACATAATTGTACTTTTTACATTACAAATCTTTGTCTCAGCTGCTTTTCCCTCATGCATTTTTAGGGTACTTTGGTCCATTGGGAGCAGAATATTAAATTAATTTAAAAAAAAAAAAAAAAAACCAAGCAAGAAGAAATATTTTTTTTGTCTTCTTGTTTCTTTCATAAACTCACGTTGTATTTTCAGTAGTCTCAGTGTTCTCTTTAGCTTTGTGTTTCTAGAAAGAGAATTGAAGAAAGATGTGAATAAAGGTCAGTTTGAAAAATGGGAAAAGATGTTGGCTAAAAAGTACTCTGGTGACTTAGAAGTCAGTAGATGGGCAGTGACTTATAGTCTGTAAATGGTACTTGCATTAATTGCACAGACACACACAGCATAGCAATGAAAGCACTGTAAACGCTGATGTTTAAAGCAGAACCAAAAATCTGAGAGGAAAGAAGTATGTCATCTGTGAAGGTAGAAGCTAGGAGTTGGTACAAACAAGTGCTCTGTGATTATATTTGGTCTTTATTTCCTTTGAATGGAAATGTGCAATGGAACATGGATGCAAACACAAACCTGGGAACTGCGAAACACTCTCCTGTCCCACAACGCGGACTTAATCTTAAATTTCTGTAGGCATATAGAGGCTAATTCTAAAATATAATACTGAAAGGATCTCGCTTTCTTTGCTGACATGGATTTACCACTTCAAATAAAACAGAGTGAAGTTCAATACAAAGGAGTTACTTCGGGGGTCTTTTATATGTAAAACTTCTTCACGTTCTTCATTTTAAGAGATGGTTTCAGTCTCTCCATTTGTGAAATAATAATATTTTCATATAGCAATGACATTTTTCATGCAGGACCAGTGATCAGATTCACCAGAACCCAGATACAATTTGGAAGCTTTGGTGGGAACTGGTTTGTGGCCAACACCTACTCTTGTCTTCTGCAAAAGAATTTAGAGAGAAGAAAGGGATATGGTTAGAGTTAAATGTTTCAGAGCATTATGCCAGGTACATACATGCTATATATATGGCATTAGAGGAGTTCAGTAACAACAAAGTGAGACTACTTAGATATTTCTTTTTTGATATAAGAATAATAATCGTATGTTTACTACTAGTAAAATATGAATGCTTAGAGGCACCTATTTGACACTGGGCTTAGTGGTGGCGAGGACTGAGATACACAGCAGTATAAAATTTTACTACCTAAATGAAGTAGACAGGTAATGGGTAGAAAAGACCGGTGAAGGCCGGAAAGGTGTCTCCTGTCAGAGGGATTTTGAACGTACAGTTCATGACAAGCAGGTCTGTAGCTTCCCCCAGGTGCTTGGTTGACTGTCACAGGCTAGAGCAGCTGCTTGGTGCATGGCCCTGATGTCTCAAAGTGCCTAGGCAGGAGCCTCCCTGCTTCTTCTGTGTGATCCAGGAAAGGGACACCTGGGAGAAAGCTTTGACAGGCAGCAGCCCTCCTGCAAAATTACACAAGGGGATGACAGTAGAGACAGTCTGCTCAGCTGAACTGTCTCCTGTCCTCCTGTCTAAATGCAACTAGAAGAAAAGAGCATCTTGCAACTGAAGAAGACCTAAGTATAATAGGTATTTCTGAAATAGAGCTGTCTGTCCCAAGTCAGAAGAAATAAAAGTTGCTTATTTCTACTATGTGCAAATGAGAAATTATATTTGAGACAGGCTGAGAATGGGATTTAATGTGGATGTAAAAGCAGCCTGGGAACAGGAGTGGGGAGCAAACAGTGTTCGAATAGATAAGGATTGGAATGATGGGACAGAATAATTCATGTTTAGAAAGCACTGACAAGCTAGTCTGTTCTTCCTGGAGCAGCTCTCATCTCAGTCTATGCAGCAGAAGGGGCCTAAGTCTCCTCATTCCTCTGCTGTCAGACAACATGACAGTAGAAACCCACCAGAAAAAAAAAAAAAAAAAGGAAAAAGAAAAACACCAAAACCACCACAACTTATCTTTTAGTTGTGGGGATGAACTGGAGCTATATATTGGACAGACCCTCTCCTCGTTCATTGACAATGTCAAAGACAAAAATGTCAAATGCCAGTACAAAAGCTAATAGGATTATAAAACCTTTCTTCTATATCAGGAGAAAAGAAACAGTAGTTGAGATAAAAGAGAATAAACCCTTTAAAACTGTAACAATGGGTGACCATAACTACTTTTATATAAACCGTCCATACACCATGTCAAAAATGAAGTGTGGAAATGCAATTTTTCGGTTTTATATGAGTTGAATAGTTCTGGTAGCTTTAGCAAACGCAAGAAGAAAACCTCATCCTAAGTAACACCTCAGGAATTTGATTAAAATTTGGACTGAACATTAAGTACAGTGACCGAGCTGTAACTCTTACAACACTGTAGAACAGAGTGGGTGCTACCAAACCAGGAAACATGCATATACTTTCCCCCTTTTCCATCTTCATTAAATATGTTTTTTTAGTCCTGAAGTCAATTTCTGGGCATGTCTTTCTAAATAACTCAGTCTGTGTGTTTCTCCTGCCCATATTTCTCCTTCACAAGTGGGATTTCATTTTGTAGGCCCCATGCTAATTAATCACGAGGAGAGATTTGAAGAAGTTGTTTCCGGTTAAGGTTACCAAATGTTTTCCAAGTGTGGCAGCATGAAAGAGACTTTGAAAACAATCTCGCTTAACAAAACAGACTAACAAATGACCCCTGAATGGCATCAGGGCAAACTCGAGGGACATTTAAGATGCAAGAGCAAGCAACAGCTGAGAGACTTGGGGTTATTCAGCCTGGAGAAGAGAAGGCTCCGAGAGACCTTATTGCATCATTTCAGTACTTAAAGGGGGCCTACAGAAAAGATGGGGACAAATCTTTTAGCAGGGCCTGTTTAGCAGTACAAGAGGTAATGGCTTTAAACAAAAAGAGGGAAGATTTAGACTAGGTAGAAGGAAGTAATTTTTTACAATGAGGGTGGTGAAACACTGGAACAGGTTACCCAGAGAGGTGGTAGATGCCCTGTCCCTGGAAACATTCAAGGTCAGGTTGGACAGGACTCTGAGCAATCTGCTCTGGTTGAAGATGTCTCTGCTCATTGCAAGAGGGTTGGATTAGATGACCTTTAAAGGTCCCTTCCAACCCAAACCATTTCATGATTCTAAGTAGAGGGAATTGATTTCTGATGGGGATGGTGGAAGGGGTTTCACAATCACATGAGTTTTTTTGAGAAAATGAAAATCAATAGCCAGAACCAGTACTGGACCTCACCAGAGATCTGAGCAGAAGTAAATTCTATGACTACAAAGGGCTGTTTCTTTTGCCTGCACTGGCAATTTGTTTTTCTGCAACCGTGTGTTTTCAACCAAGGACAATTCCTGCAGGAGATGAGACCTTTGATAACTTGCGTCTGTTCTAATTCAGGTGGGAGGACATAACCGTGGTGTGCTGGTAGCTAAGAGACCTGCGCAAAAAATCTTTGTTCTCCATGGCTGCATCCTGCTTAAGCTCTTGAAGGCTATTAAGAGTACTTGAAAACAATGATTTATGTGAGTCATACAGATATGACCACCTAGCAGTGTTAAGTTCAAAAAACTCCCTCCCAGCTCAGAAACTAAAATTGGCTCAGTCTGTTTTGCCTTCTTTTCTTTATTTTTTTTTTTAAACTTGCAATGGAATGTCATATCATGTCACAACTGCTAAGAGGAAAACAAAATCTTCAAAGTCAATGAGGCTAAAACTGATACCCAAATTATATTTAATATAGTGGGACTCAAAACAAATGAAGAATGCCTTCAGCTCTGAACAAAAGCCAGTAGAAAATGAAAATCACCCGATGAAAGAATACAGTTATCCATTCTTAATGCAGCAAAAGTTGGTGATTCAACTGCCGGAATAGCACAAAGCAAAATAGAAAGCATTTGTAGATAAGAGAACAGAACCTAATGGATATTTTCAGTAAGCCTAAAAGCTCTGTTACCACTATAGTGCAAAGATAATGGTTTCTACCTCTACAATTCCTTGCAATGATTGTTTTGCCAATATACAGTATAAAAGAAACAAAGACTAATAATTGCTTGTCAGCACTGACGAAGCATGACAGGCATCAACCATAGGAAGGGGGAATGCCACTTCACTGCTGTATGCAATAGTAACAGACTGCATACAGTTTATGTTGTTCTCCTATGAAATTGGCTCAGAACTGTAAAGAAAAGGACATGTGAAGGTCAGCTTAAGCAAGCTGTTTATGTCTCTCTAGTTAAAATACATTCAGGGACTCTCAATCACTGAGATCATTTAAAATTGCACAGGATGGAGTTGCAAATCACAATAGATAGATCTAGGCTCTGCTCACAGATCAGGTCCAAAGGAAGTTCAGAAAAGCTGCAACAGAAATGTTTTTTTGCAGGAAAAAGCATATGTCTCAGAACCTTCCATCACAGAGAGGTATCTAAATATAGGCTAATTACATGAAATGATATGCAGCATACAGATTCAAATTGTGGAGTGGAGGCACAGAAGGAAGGAGTCGCCAGATGAAACCTCATTATAAAAAAGCATGCACAGTGAAAGATAAATCATAGTTTATGAAGATCCTTTGTTACTAAATGAAATCACCGCAAAGTGGAAAAAGAAATGCTGATAATGTTGTTATTATCTATTTTCCTAGATATCATTTGAATCAAACCTCTCAAGTACAGTTTCTTAAGGACTGATTTCTTTTGGAATTCACAAAGGCCTATTTTTGGAGGGGTTTTTTAGGATGTTTGTATTTCCATAATAATAAGGCTCTTAACCTTTTCAAATCTGTTTGAATAAAGCTTCCAAAAGGCACCAGTGGTCTTAGCAACTCCACCTGGAGTACCTTACAGAAGACAGACTGTCACAGCCTACGGCTTTTTGCATTCCAAAATTCAGGAGCTGATTATTACCCCAGTCCTCAGAATTCTCTCACTGTTTAAGTAATGGTCTGCCCTAAGAAGAGGCTAAGCAACCTCTCATACATTAAACTATATAGGAGACCAGTAATCCAAGTTCTACTGAGATACTTAGGCCATGATGCTAATTGCTAGTTTATTTACATATGGAAAAAATTATATATTAAAATAAAAAGCTCATTTGAAAATATACAAACACATTATTAATTCTGTGGGAATTAAAAACATTCTTGTTCTTTGTCACAATTCTTTTAAGGCTATTTGTCTTTTCACTCATTTGGCTTTGCAGACTATTTTTACTGTAAAAATTCTGGGTTTTTTTCCTGTAATAAGAGCAAATATTTCCCTGAGGAAATATGACAAAAGTTCAATAAGTTTATCAGAGGCAGGACTCTTCCATTTTTATTGCAAAAAAATATGTTTACCAATGGAAATATAGGAATATACTACTAAATAAAATTCAGTATAAGGTTACAAAAAACAAACCAAGGTTTTACATAGCAGTGTTTCTGGGAAGAAAGAAAAAAGCCACACGATTTTATATTTAAATTCCAGAGCAAGGAAGTCTGCAGCTAATCAGCTTTATTCCCCTGGTAAGTATTTTGCTACAGACCGTGGAATTGCTCTAGAGAGGTTCACAGATGCAGCGACTAGATGACTCAGGGGAACAATAGTAGGCTACCAAGCCTTCCACCTCTAAATTGACAGCTGAACACAACACAAGGAAGAACTAGATGATACTCAGAAAGCAGTGTAATGTTTTCTTTAATTCACCACTAGACTCTATGAAAGTATTTTGAAAGGAATCTTTTAATCTGATGGTTCAGGATCAGTGTTACTGATGCTGGAATCCTTATCTCTATGTATCAGAAGTCTGGTCATCACAGGTACTTTATGACAGCTTTAGACTCACAGATGTAAGGGACATAGAAGATGAAATATCACTCCGGAAATCTTCCCTCCCAGCAAGATTTGAGACAAATTAATGGATTAGTATGGGGAAATTTACATCAGGTTTTCTTAAACAACAGAGCATCAATAGATGTCTTCAGTCCCCAAGGCTATCAAGTCAACAGCTTTCATCATTTTAATACCTTCCAAAAAACTCCTAAGGCGGAGTACATTCTCAGGAAATCTAGATTCATACAAATCAATGCAAGATAAATCAATGAGCCAAATAACATCATAAGCTACCAAGAAAACAGCACTATTTGAACACATAAAAGAATAGAACTTCAATACTTTATGTCATACAAACCTTTTGGCGAGTAGAGTTTTTTATCCACTATCTAACTAGAAAGATTTCTTTTAAGATGTACATATATTTGTTTTCTGACACAGAGTAGTCTATTTATAATCAATGTTTAGCTTTTCTGGGATTTTCCTTTTAGCATAGTACTTTGAAAATAGTGTGTCCTTCACTGTAAGGTCCTGTATCCAACAAGCAATAGTTTGGATTTGTTTAATTAGGTGATTCTGCCAAACAGAGGTGTAGGTATGCCTTTCAATTTTTCTTACTTATTCATGTGTATTACCTCATTTTGTGGATAAGGATGAGTGAATGTTAACATTAAAGGAAAAGAAAATAGCAACATTATATTCCCATTCTTACTGCCGGTCACAACGTCCTTCTAAAATGCAGATTTTTTTTCTTTGTTGCCATAATCTCCACAACAGATATAATGCAGACAGAATAATTACAGTGTAAGATGAGGAAAGTCTGTCCTTTTTGCTCAACATCTTGAGGGGACGCATTTTATTCCTCTTATTTTTGAGCAATATATGTAGCTCTATCACATTCACTGCAGACAGTTCCCGGAGGATTTTCAGTAGAACTCCTCCTCCTGTAAATAGGCCAATTCTCTTGCAAGTATGTATTCCAGAAAAGAGTGAATATATAAAACTTGAAAGTGGCTGTTACCATGCTCTGGCTGCACCTTGCACTTCACACCTTGTCTACAGTAAGGATGTTTTAGGGGAAATTTCACACCTAGACTAGAAAACCTATTTTGACTTCTGTCAGCATTTTAGCACCATATTGATTAGACCTACATACACAATTCTTGAAACACTGACAGAATATGGTGGTACAGATACCTTCTAACTCCAAACAGTGACATTAGGAAGAAGAAATTCCTATTGCAAAAAATTCCTAACTGAAAAAAAAAAGATTACAAAAGCTCCTGCAGAATTGTGGACTATATACCTATATGCTGATTTGTGCAGTTCAACATTTGTGAAGGATGTAACCTTTTGCTTTGCTTCTAATGTAAATGTAGTGTATTATAAAACAGTTCAGTGAGTATTGACCCTGGGTTGTCTTTCTGAAGTTACGATCAGCTTGGGGAATTGTGTAGCACAATGAGAAAGAAGGAGGCTCCAGGGAGAAAAAAAAAAATTAAAAATATGAGAAGGGATGACATTTTTGGCAGAATATTTTAGTTGATAATTCACAACTTCTTACCATTAATGCATGCATTTTTTTGTATTATTCCATGTCATTATGTTTGTATCCCACCCTCAAAAGTATTACCAGGAATGAAAAGATTTCAGGGAGATGCCACAAGCATACGGATTTGACTTACACCCTTCATTTTTCAGGAGGTTCAGATGCTCATCTGAAGCACTCTTGATACGGTCCACAGTCTTCACTATCTTCTGTGGTCAGGGTTCACAATATCCACTGACTCCGCAGGTCTCTGTCAGGGTGAATTGACATTATTATCAGGAAAGATTTTTTCTGCCCATAAGTCTTGAAATGCTTAGTCTATCCATATCAAATGCTAGTATCATTAAAGCTATTGCAGCACAAACTCCAAGGCAGGCTTGTCCAGTACTGTGGGAAACTACTGAGGCAGAGAGAAACTCTGTGCTGCTATGATTAAATTCCTATCAATGAGGTACACCTACATATAGTTTAGTCATGCCTTGAGTTGCAGTCTACAATCCAGTTTCAAATTAACTTGTTGAGAGTACTCTGAAAGCATCCTCTCCAACGGCTTTGGCACTTTGAGTCACCCTTCCTGACATCTCCTCACAAATATACAGAAAAAAAATACATTAGTGATATGACCTGTATTTGCTAAATCTGCCCATTAGAGGATAGTGACTAGTTCTTCAAGCTGCATCAGAAGATGCTGCAGTAGATTTGAACTCTAGATGGTAAATTTCCTCCTATCCCAAGTGTTCTTAGCAGTGGCAGCAGAAGGAGTATCCTGGAGGCAAAAGTAGACTCACAAGGGTAACCCTTCTGAACGACATAACAAGCATGGAGGCAGCCACAGAAGGACTCCTTTCTTCCCATGGGACTCCACAGTAGATGGCTTTGCATGCTCTTCTTTTGGGGGTTTTACAATGCAAGTTGTTTTTTGAAGAGCTTTGAATGTGGATAAGCCCAAAGACTGAATACAGTCAGTATGTAAAAGGACACTTTAATGGACCTTTTATAGCAAGGCACAAATCAAGCCCTATAATACTGAAAATTTGTGCAGTGTTATTGTCAACAATATAACTGATAGGCTTTAAGAGAACACAGTAAGGGTTCAAGGTCAGATTTCCATCAGGCAAAGTCGTGACCAATACAAATCGCATTCAAGTCAGATTTTGTAGTTATCAGTATTAATACCTGACATTCCTCATCTGAAAAAGCCACTCACTAGCTGTATGTTCACATCACATGCTGCACATCAATGGGAGCTTGCTGTGGGCACAAATGAACTGATTCTACCTGTGTTCAGAACTGAGGGGGAAAAGAAAGACCAAAGAAAAAAGCCCCAACCCTTAAGTGACCCGTGTCAATGTGTTACCCATCATGTACTAATAATCAGCCTCTCAATAGCTTGCTTTAGGTCAGCACTGTATTAATGCTCTCCTGTACCCTATTTTCTCTCAACTCAGGGCACAGATAGGACAGGTTTGCACCTAATCACAGTGTATAGGGGAAGCACTGTGTAGGAGGACTCTATAGCAAGGGTTATTTGCTGTCCACCATGTGGAGTAGATTACACCCATGGAAAAACAAAGGGCTTAAAGACATGAGCATCCCCTAACTCAAGTGGTGGAAGAGAAATAAGAATGTGCTGGGAGGGGTGGAGGGCAGCAGCTGTAGAGTCACTGATTGATTGGTGTGGGAGTGGCTCCCATACAAAACTGACATTGATCTATCTTTTAATCTAACAGCACAACAACAAATCTTAAGGCAATCAATTTTAATGGTATTAATAGTCCCATTCAAATTATTCACTTTCTACCTTAATTTAGGAGGCTGGCTTCATATTTCCTTGGCAGATTTGTCAAATAAGTATTGCTGTTTCTTTGCGAGAAGCTTTCCTTACTGCTCCATTTCTTTAGCATGCTTGCTTCTGTAAAGAGTGTTATAATTTCCTCCCAGGACTGAATAATTAATAATTTATTCATTTGCTGCTTGTTGTGACAATCTTTCTTCCTTGTATAAATCATTTCTGTGTTGGCTTGTTTTTCCTTTTGGCAAACCCCAGCCAGCCTCAACATATCTTGATCCAACACAAGCTCTGATCAGTTTAGATAATCTTTGTCACTCTCAAGTCAAGGCTGGGCACAGGTCAGGACTCTTCATTCTAGTAATTACCCTCGCTTCATCTATAATTTGCTCTCTTGAATAAACCATCAGCTCAGCATATTTTGGTGGGTTTCTTTTCATTCATTTCAGGCCTCATCCAGTGGCCATGGGAATCAATGGGACATTTTACTCTGGGAACAATAGACACTGAACAAAATTTTTATCACTTTCCAGTGTATTGAACTGGGTGAGAGGAGCAAATGGAGCAGGGCTAGGATGAACTGCTTTGAGATAGAAAGCAATAACTTGAGCAGCAAGCTCACAGAGCTCATAGCCCTGCAAGCATATGATCATCTTCCACGGCTGCTTAAGTCTCTGGAATAAGTAAATAAATAATAAATACATGAACAGAAGCCAAATTGCTGTATTCCTGTAACCAATAGCCACAGAGTGATGCAGTAATATTATTTTCCATTTTAATTTGTTTCTAAGTAAAATATGAACATAAATACATGTAAACACCATATGTAAAAGCCATGCATCCCCACTATTAAGGAACTACATTTTCATTTAAGGGAATGCAGTTAAGGGAATGCAATTAAGTAAATACATCTTCAGTTTCAAAGAACTTCCTCATTTCAGAAAATTCACTTTGAGAATAGACATCTCTGCTGGAAGCTGGAAGACTGAGTTTTATTTCTCCTTCTTTATTCATATAATCTTCCATAAGGATTTGCTGTTGACCACTTCCAGAGGCAGGTTTTGTGCATTTTTCATCTGACACAGTAAGAGAGTCCTTACACCCTCATACCCTCACAGTGTGGGTCCCTGCATAACCTTATACATCTAGAGTGGCTGGTTGTCAGGTAGATTTGGGGATGTTAACCATATAGCTGTCCTTCAGACATCTATATCTGATCTGTAAGTGGGGTATTTATCTCACCTAACTTTAAATCTCTACAAAAGCTGAATAGAAGGTCTCCACCCTAAAACAGCTGAATCACTTTCCAGAAAGGCAGAAAAACAGTCTAGTCATTTAAGGCTCAACTTTAGCCAGCTGGTCAAGGGTGTGACCAGCTGTGTGAAGCTCTGCTGTGTAGCTCTGTCCCAGTCAACTTTGAGCTGTAGTTGTGAACATTAATCTGTGAGCAAGAGAGCTTGTTGACTATGAAGTTGTATGGATTAAGAGAGCACAGAGTGGAGGAATGAGGCTGTGCTCATAAGAAGTTATGAACTCAGTTTCAGAAGGGAAACATTGCCATGAAAAGCTATAAAACTTTGAGAAAAAAAAACTGGAGAGTAAAAAGAAAACAATTTAGCAAGACTGAGGATGAACCCATTTACAGAGCAATGGAGGCCAGTGCTTTCCCCTGACTGCCTAACCAACAGACAGTCCTGGTACAGACCAGGGTGGCAAAAATAAAAATGCTTAACTTAGTAGTATCTTTGTTTCAGCTTTTGACAGCTGCATTAGCCAAGAAGCAATTCTGTACATACAGAAATTGTGCATATGATCCTGATTGCAAGTCTTCTCACAGAGGTCTAAAAATTCATTCAAGGAAATGATTCAGATCTCTAAACATAGGTACCTAGTACCATTTTTGGTGTTTAAATGATCTGATAAACCCACAAATGTACCTCATTCTGGCAGATAATGATGCAAGACCTTCTGGAATATGTTGCTGAAGTCAGATGTGGTAGCCTAGGATACACTATTAAGTGCTCATGTAGTGTCCTGAATCACATCCTTAAAAACAGATTAAACAAATCTTACCCTTACAGACTAGACCTGAATACTGGACAGTGAACTACAGTTGTCATTAAATGAAGAAGTAACTCATTTCCCTTCAAGCAGTACAAGATACCTGTATCACAGATCTCATTTGCACATCTTATCATTTCTCCTGTGTAATTTGGTAGCACAAGGAAGCTCTCATCATGATCCTGGACTCTTGTGTTACGACTAGTAAAAGTCAAAGGGAGCATCCCCCAAAGACCTTAAAATGTAAACACAAGTTTGTCCCAGCAGCCTGTTGGACCAGCAGCCTTATTCTTTTATCACTTTTTGTTAAGAGAAGACAGGGAGAGAGAGCTGAGAGAGCTCAGATTACGCTGGGAGAGACACAGAAGATGGAAGAGGCAAAAAAAAAAATCGAGAAGAAGAGGGACAGAAGAGATAATCTTAGGAGGAGATAAAAAGGGTAACTGAAAAGAAAAGAGAAATATAGACACCCATCTCCCAATAGGAAAGAACAGTAGAAATCATTTTATAATGAAGCCATCCCCAAGGAAAACAGAAGGCAATATTTTCCTTGAGAATGCAAGGAAAGAAAAAAAATCTCTAAGATGTAGAGAAGTCCTTCTGCCATAATTTAGTTAACGTATGAGAATGGCGATAAACCTATCAGAAAATCATCAGTAGCACAGAGATCTTATGGAAAATCATTGCAGAACTTACTCTGAAAGAAGATGTACTTCATGGTAGAGCACAATTATGCGACAGTTTCACTGCAAATTATATGACAGTTGCCATTAATAAAAATCAAACACAGCATAGAATATCTTAGCATTTATCCCACAGTCTGATATTTTTAATGTTTGCTTTTGAAATCCAGGTGTAGTATATCTGACTGCACACTTACTAACACCATAGTAAAAAATCCTGTAACCAAAGTTTACTATACCAGTGATGAATTAGCCATGCATAATCACAGTGCTGAGTAATTAATGCATTTTTTAGAGCACACATTACACTCTACAACTATATATCACACAAACGTGAGATACAAAGACAAATTACAGTGTAATTGCGGTGTACCTATAGGATATTGAATGTGACAGTAAAGTATCAGCCAGCCAAAAGGATGTACATGTTTTGACTCCCTAACACTGTGTTCGACAGTGCAGTGTTAAAAGTCACCTCATTGGTCCCAAGAAACTGAGAAATAGGTACATAAAGAGCTTATTTGGAAGAAGAAACGAGGATATTTAGAAGGACCAAACTCAATCCAATGAGTCTTGGGGAAAGAGTCAAAGATGCCAAGACTGTGAAGCATTGACTTTGAACCTCCTATGCAATACCTTGAAGGCAGCATGTGCCCTTGGAGATGCTGAGGAAGAAGATGAGAATTGGTTTTCTTGCTAAATGCTTGTGGAGGGATGTTATAGGAAAGAGTCAAATAATACAAAAGGAGACAACCCAAAAGATTAAGCCCACAGCTGTCTGTGGTCTGCACCTCTGTGTCTGGAAAGAGACCTCAGCTGTGTGCGAAAGGGAACAGATGGTAGTGCCACCCATTTTTATGAGACATTGTGCTTTCACCATCCCTTAGTCTTTTTCCCTATTCTTTCTCTATTTTAGTGTTTGGAAGCCAAATTGATTGGGATATTAATGTATTAATCTTTCCTCTGTAGGAATCTCTTCAGTGTCTAACATCATTGCCAAAACTTCAGAAGTGTTAAAAAAAAAATCAACAAATGCCAACAATCCAAGCAGAAGTCCTCATAAACCCCAAGTATATATCCTTCAGTTTTATAATCTCCAAATTCTCATACCCATTCAGTCAGACAAAATACAGAACATAGCTTCACATCCTCTCCATGTTGTTAGTCCCATCTGGCCAGAGACTGAGACCACTTGAGGTCAGGAATGCTACCAAAGTAAATGTATGTAGAGACCACAACCCTTCACCCTGTTCAGTAGTTATATTATGTCAGTTGTTGTTTCCCAACCTAAGGATTTCTCATTGGTTTGGCTTGAAAATTATAGCCTGAGCTGTCATTGTATGACTTTCCTGACTAAATCAGAAAACAAACCTGAGCAGCAAAAAGGCAATATGATAAGAGCTCTACAATGACATAACAAGGAGAGAGAGAGAGACTTGGTCATCAAGTGGAAAGGCTGTACTTTCTTGGATGTCTATATATAGGTTGTGCGAACCATGTTAAAATTCATAACCTTTCAATTTCTCCCTCTTTCTCTCCCCTTTCTCTTCCAGCTAAAGGACACGTGGTAAATGTCTCTTCCATTCTTTTCAATCAATATCCTATAATTGTACCTTCTTATTCATGTGTTATTAATACTTGTGAGTCCTGGACATGGACTAAGAACTTGTGGTCACAGGCAATGCGCATGTAGTTCAGAAAGGTATTCCTATTCCAGCTTTTATCCTACACAACTTTGGCAAGCAATTTACTAGACAATAAACTAAAGTCACTTTTCGATGAGTGCAGAGATTGGTATATTTTGACTGAGAAACTGGAATTGTTGTAGGCTGAGTCTGAAAATCATTTCTATAATATTGATTCAAGTGGGCAGTTAAGCCCATCCGGGCAAGACAGAAGAATGCTTTATGACCCTTTTCTTAATAGGGAGAAAAAGCTGCAAATTTTCAAAATACTTTGTCTGCCATCTCCTACATTTCCATTCCTTCCACAGCTGCTTTGTGCTAGGGATGCTGTCCTGGAAACAACGAGCTGTTCACAAGTGCCATCCTTTCCCTTGAGAGCAAACAAATGGCTCCGGGAACAGGAGGTGGACAGGAAGGACTAAGCGAGTTTCAGGGTCTGCAACGTAAATTACATCCTGCCAGCAGAGGTCCAGACTTTTCAGATGCAAGACAAAAATTCTGAGTTTTCATGCACAAGAGGCTCTTTTCTTTTGAAATTTAATATGAGTTAACAAGCAGGGCATTATATAAGAAAAGGACTGTGAATTTATTCCCTTAGAAGTCTAGTAATGCTGGGAAAACATACCCTCTTAACAAAGCCTGTGGCGCTGTGGGCAGCTATAGTGACCAAGAACAGTCTGAAATAAGATATGACCCTACCCCTCCTCACCCTCTGCCTGCACGGAGGACAGCCGTCACTCTCAGACCACTCTGCTTCTGCGTTTCTCTTCCAGCCTTTGACATTTTATCTGGACACCAAGATAAGGCTGTAACAGGAGAACAATGGCAGCAGCAGCACCACAGTGTGATTTCCCTCCCTCCACCTCCAGTTTCTCATCCTCCCCCAGCAGCACACAAACAAATAACGGGGCTGCATCCTTCAAACAGCTCGGGATCAGGTTCACACTTTCATTCAGGACAGTGCACTAGGATGATTTGTGTTTATCTGAGCCACTGAAGCAGTCAAATCTGAGACCAATGTTTTCTTGGTATAACAGAAGTTAATTGGAGCATTTCAGGCTTTTTCTGGAACTATCTCTGAGCTGATCTTCCATAGGATGGAGTCCAGTGAAAAATATAAATGTTAAAATAAAACAAGCAAGACTTATGCCCATCCGATGCTGCAAACCCTCCATTAGTGGTATTTAAGATCTAGCCAGCCTTAGAGTTCAGAAGGTGAAAACATCCTCAGAAGGATCAAAGCTGCAGTTTTCTGAGGGTAGAACAAAAAACTTTAAACCACAGTGGAAAGATATGGAAAAGTAGAGGCGTTTGTAAGTTTACAATAATTAAGATGTTTGCTAACAACAGGTATTCTGAGTTTCTTCATTATTTGCAAGTGGGGTATTTGGTCACTTTCCTTAAAAAAAAAAAAAAAAAAAAAAAAAAAGATACTATCAAAATGCCAAACATCATCTGTCTTTTACCAGGAACACGGATTTCATTTTATTTCCAGTATTCAACAAATCATTAATGTAGACAACATTTTTATATTATTTTAAACATTAATTTGTCTTTTTTGCTATTTGCCTTTTGGTTTCTGAGCCTTTGAGATATACTGAGTCACTTTTGTAATTTCCTTTCCAGTCAAAAGACTGGAAGCTTGTGGTTTTTTGGAGGTTTTCTTCTGAAGCTGGGTTTCTGACGTGATTTCATAACTCCAGGAGGCCATCTTCTATACTACTAAATAAAATACATAATGCAGTTGCAATGTTGTCTATCTTTCCTTAATCTGAATATAACAGCTGGTGAAAGATAATCTAAACAACTGTAAACAAAACAAAATTTCACAGATGAAAGATTTTTCTTTCATCAAAAATCACACATATGTTTCCAGATAAAGATTTTCTTTTGAAAATTTGCTTTTCATTTCATCTGGAAATGCTACGGAAACCTTTAATTGATGGGAAAGTTGAGAATTCTTCTGATATGTTTTTCCTTCACTGCTTAATCACCTTCTCTGTGTAAAGATGCTTACTTTATTTCTCATTTGCAATTGTCTGACTTCAGCTTCCAGCTATTATACTTTGTAACGCCTTTGTCTCCTAGATTAAAGAACACTTCAGTAGCCAGTGTTTTCTCCCTCTGAAGTTACTATGCTATAATCAAGTCACCTCTCAATCTTCTTCTACTTTAAAGGAGTGTGAGGGATGAAAGGCCTGACAGACTATGGACTCCGGAGGAGTACTGGAATGGGAAACCCAGTGTTCATTATGGGACCTGCCGTTCACCCTCAGGCAAACCACCTTATCTACCCCCATGTTTTCCTTCTTACAGATTTTTCTTGGTTGTTTAAATTGCGAAGTCTTTGGGTGTGTCTGCAGAGCAACCTTTTTCAGATCTTTATTAGTGCAATAAAAGACAGCTAAACCATAGTACAAAGGGGTCTGCCCATTGTAGCTTATCTACATTTATTTGGTTGATAACTGTTCTTACACTGTTCTCTAAAGTTTTTCTTTGTTTGCTTGTTTGTTTCTAGTTGAAACATTGATTGACTTAGAAGATGTGAGGATCCCTCTTTAGGTCACTGCTGACCTGATTTCAGAAAATTTAGGATCTAGTTAGCATAAGAATGCGAAGTTTTTCCAACCCATCAATTGCAAATCCTAAGAAAAAATCAATGGAAAAAACAGTTTCAAGTATACCTTTGTGTGGGTTTTGTGAACACCCAGATTACTAATGCAGGAAATTCTTTTCTTTTGGAATATTAGTTGCTTCACCTTAATTAAGCATAGGCAAGAGGTCCCTACTCTATACAAAAAAAACGAAAATTAATAATATTAGCAAAAATGTGTACTTTATGCATTGCTCTTGTACATATTTCTGCAGTAATTAGAGCCTTAAATGACTGAGGCAAAAGTAAGAGGCACCATTTAATGATATCTGAACTCCACTCCATAACGCTTATTGGTTTTGATGTAGGTTGAGTGAGTTAAACTTGGAGTAAAAGGTAAAAAGTTAATCAAACCAAGGGCAAAGTCAAAGATTTGTGAAGGTATGCCGTCCAGAGGCATAACTGCAGTAAAGACAGAACAATTCTCAGACTACTTAAAAAATAATAATAAAAAAAAAAGGTTGTAGGTTGCAAGGTTGCAATAGGTAACTCAAGATAGATAATTTGTGGAAGATAACATCTTCCTCTGGCCACACATGGACATCATCAATGCCAGCTAAACTATACACAATGCTTCAGTAAATAGAGCAAACCAACAGAATAAGAACACAGTATATTACTTTCATCCAGGTATTTCCTTCTTATTGGGTTCTGTTAGCATGACTGAAAAGAATACTAAAAAAGTCCCTGCTTGTACACACCAAAGAAAGATTGATGAGGCACAATAAATAATTAATTCATTTTGTTATTTTCTTGACTAACTTCATGTGTAAAAGTTGGAGGAAAAAACCTGAGATTTTGAATATCAATTCAGGGACCCTTGAAACATCACAGAGGTTCTTTATCTTCACGTTAGACCACCTTAGATATGACAACCATTAATTTTAATATAAGCTATAATGTTGAAATGTACTTTTTTTAAGCAGAGGCCATTTATGAAAATTTTGGAGCCAGAATGAAATCAACATTTAGAGGGTTATAGGAATGTACTAAGCTATACACTTTTGTGAGCTTCAGTAAATAACTTTTCACCCATCCCAAGAAAAAATAGAACTAGGGGTTAGTCTATGTCCCAGTCCACTCCGAGGTTCCTCCAAAATTAATGAAGTTGAATATTAAGCCTCACCCCAGGGAAAAAGCAAGCTAAAGTGTTATAGAAGAGAACAACAACTGATTAGGACATTGCGAGGAAGTTTGCTTTCAGTAGTTCCGTGAACTGAGTTTACTTCATACCTTTGTATAGTAAATTCCACTCCAACCTAATAAATATAAAGACAAGAAAAAAAATCTGAGATGAAGGTGATGACATGTTCATTAAATTGACACTCCATCTCATTTTAAAATAAGTGATCGGGTTGTCATGGGTCACCATAATGCTAGCAAATTATTTACACTGTCTGTTTGACCCCTCTGGGCAGAAACCTAAAAGTGAAGTAGGTGGGCTGAGATTTCCTCCCTAAACCCATTCCAAGGTTGAATTCCTGTAACTAGCAAGACATGAACTGATTCCTTCATGCCAGGTCTTATGATAAAACTGAGAAGATGGCTCATGTTGGTACCTGCCTGAGCCTGTTGACCCTGCTGTATCCGGTGGTAACCCCTGGTGGCACAAGCCCAACATTCCTGTTAGTCCCTGGGCTAAACCTAGCTATCTGCCCTTGTATTTTATGCTAGCTCTTTCCAGTTCTAACATTGCCTCTTTGGTCCTCATGGCTTGAACCTTAACTTTAGGGCTGGCCCAAATGTTGACCCTGAAGAGATCCAAATAGCCAGACAGGAGCAGTTCTTGTGTCAGCACAGTGCCTTTTGGACACCTCTGCCTGTATAAGCCTCAACCCTCTCTGGCCTTAATTCCAACCTGGAGGCCACTTCCATGGCCAGAGATCATAAAGTGGCCACAGGTCACGCTTGCTAATCCTGCTGGTTGATCCTGTTCTAGCCCTAGTCCCAATTTGGCCCAGCACCCTCTTGCACCATGTTGTGTATGTATGTCACATAGATAGGTATAGGAATAAGTATATAAATTCACACCCACACTATATATGTCTGTGTAGATATACACATTGCATACATGTATACAAATACATATCAGTATACACACAAAATATATAAATATATACATAAATATATATATGTTTAAATAGGCCAGCAACAAATACTATTGTTAAACTATGATCTATAAAAAACCCAGGTGATATCTACCTAGGCCAATGCTAATTTCTGCTATATCCATGGCTCAATCACATGAACCCCTCCTAGCCCCACCACCCAAAAGAGTCTCATAGTAGTCCTTCTTGATATGGTAATCTGTGCAGGTTTCTCCTGCACACTAGAATTCTGACAAGAGGAGAAAAATTGTGTGTGCAAGGTGCTCCTGGCAGGTTGGTTTGAGTTTTGTTTTTACAATCAGCAAATATGATGTGATTTTGAAAGTAACTAAAATGTTCATTATGTATCAAGGACGTAGAAAGGCTCTTTAACTGGTGCCCTAGATGGCTTAAAATTGTACTGGCGCCTTCCTGCCTGCTTCAGTGTCTTAAACTAGGCATGAATCACAAGTAAATTGCCCAGTCTAATCAAATTCTACCTGAATATATGTTACATAGAGTTGCAGAAGATGTGCTATATCTTGAAAAATGGAAATATTTCAAGGTCTAATCAGATCACTTTAAGTGGAAAAGCAGTGATCACTAACGCCAAATGAAATTAGATTGAGGAAAGTACAGAATGGGCTATTAGATAAGGGCTGAGTGATCACTAGTATAAATTATTGATCCCTACTTCCAAATTCCACTGTATGACTGACATCTCCTCCAGTGTTTCTAAGCACGGGTCAATTGTTGTGTGACTAACATCTCCTAACCTTATACTTTCAAAGTACATGCCAAGTTTTCTAAGAATCAGTGTGAGAGTTAATGCCTGATTCATCACCCTTTAATTCTAGTTTTGGCAATGTATGGAATGTTATTGAGCTCAACTGTGAATAAGTAGGATTAGTGCATAAAGGTATAATGATCGTTAATATAAATGACGGATAACTATCTTAAATTCCAGTATGACTGTTCCAGAGCTGCAGGATCAAACTGAGGGGGATTGGCTGCAGAAGAGAAACAGCCGTGTGTTTTCAAAGAGCTTCTGTAGTCAGGAATTAAATCTTCTTTTACTGTCATATGTACCCAGAGAGCTAAAACAGGAGAGTAAAGGGTGTGAATGTCTGTTTTGGTGTAAAGGGAAGACAGGGATAAGAAACAAGGATATTAGCAACAGTGGGCTGAGAAATGCCCTTATTATGAAGGGTAACATCCTTCTTATTCCTTGGAAGGCTTTCTGAGACAACCAGGAAAGAAACAATTTACTCAGAGCAGAGGAAACCCCAAAGCACCCAATTCCCAGATATTTGGAAATACAAGAATCCAAGTCCAGCAGCTGGTGGAGGTTTACCAGTGCCACAGAAATAAGTACTGACAGCGCTGAGCAGATACGTAAAAGGAAGAGAAAAACCACAGGCTGACTCACAAAATAAGGATCACTGGACTGATTTGCCTTTGGAGGATCACTGAAAATCTGTATCTTTCACTTACATTGTAATTTATACTTCATGCTGCCTACTCTTCTCTGCCAGGTGCACACACCAGGTTTTTGGCTCACTTAAAATTTTACTTTCCTGTGATTTTGAAGACTCTCCTCCTGACTAATCTATCATATTTCTGTGAAACATTTAAAAAATAAATCCAGATTTATCTAATAATCTATGATTCCTTATGCTGCAACTTTGGTTTGTCTCTGGGGTGTATGGGCTTGGCCATTTTTGTATGGAAACCAGAAAGGGAGTGGAAAGGAATATGGACAAAAAGAGAGGAACAGGCAGTTGCTCTGAACAGCTTAGTAGGAGTCAAAACTAAGAAGTTCAAGTACCGTGAACAGCACAAAGGATGTCTTTTCATTTTCATACAGGAGTGTACTCCTGAAAGATTTTCAGCTCAATTTTCAAATAAAAGAGCTTTCAATAGAGCTGTAATATTTGGAGTTCATTTTCTGCTGAACATCATGGAGTGTATGGCACACATATTATTTAGGTCAAAAGTATAATTTTCATTTGAGCCCTTAGTCTAAATTTTCATATCTGTTATATTTGATTTGGGTTTTTTTGGAATGAAACAGAAATTGACATTGAAACAGGAGGTATTGCACACTAACAGCACACATTTTTCACAATATTTTTGCCGAACCAAGTTGCTGGATCAATTGAAACCAACAGTATTGGTCTGGGAATTTGCTATCAATTCATATTTGATAGGGAGGAAATCAATAGAGCTGTTGAAATTAATAGTGCCATTCTGAAGAATATGACCTGTTAACTAACCAACATTTAAATAATCACTCCTGGGCTCAATATAAAATTTCCATGGCTTTAAACAGTAGTTTGAGCAAATCCTTATTCATTAGCAGGTCAGATTTGTTAGATATGGTTTATTGATTTCCAAATCAATGAAAGATGGTTTTGAAAATGCAGCAGGGACTATTTATTAAAAGCTCTAGTTTAAACTCACAGAAGAGCTAACCAAGACAGCGAAAGATAAAACCTCTAGTATATAAAACATTCAGATCAGTCAGAAAGGGCACCATTTTTGCAAGTACATTATGCTTCTCTGCACCTGACTCATCTTCCTACTACATGAACAAGATCCTGCTTTGTAACAGGAAGTCAGAAGGAACACATGAGAACATATCTACAGATGCAGCCAAGAATGCTTTGAAAAATCTTTAAAATCAAGAACAAAGAATTAAACCTGTAGAAGTCTAATTGATCCCACAAAAAGAAATAATAAGGTCAAGAAAAATATGCTGTGAAGCATATACTTCAGAATAGTTCATCACCACTCAAAAGTAAACAGACATATTTATTTTTCTTCTCTTAAAATTCTTTTTGCAATGTCAGTTCTAGATCAAGGCAAAGAGCTTCACTCCATTTTCAAATGAATTCCCCATTGTGTTCACCTTCTCAAGCAATCCAATTTTTCCAGCACAAATGTGGAAGTGAATTTCAAGTAAGTATACACAGAAATGGGATTTTCAATTCACCCATGTAAATATTCACCCTGGCAGAGTACTCATGGCCATTCAATCCAGAAATAGAAATTATATCATGTGAGTTTCTGACCAGCTACAACTATGCAACACAATATAAACTTTGGCTGTTTGCATATCAACTACTCACAGAAAATGGTTTATGATTAATGCCTTCAGGCAATAAATATTGAAAAATGGCAAACAGAGTCCACTCAAAGAAACAAGGATTCCTGACCTGAACACAGCTATTTCAGAGAACACAACAAAAGGATGCAGTTATATAAATGTTTGACTTCAAATTATTTCTGTGAGGGAGACAATTTGTTTCCATTTCAGATATGGTGATTCCAAGTGAAAAATTAATTCTTTCCAGTTATCCAAAAAATAAAACCAAGTTAGCTTTATCATTACTGCCTGTTCATTTATTTATTAAACTGTACATGGGAATGTTTTCCAGTACTTAGCCACAGCATAATAAACTATAGAGAAGCAATGGAGCATAAATTTCCGGACATATATAAATTCTAAGTGCTACACTGTCTTTAAGGTGTATAATGTCTGTTCTTTTGCATTTGGTCTTTGTTTCAAAATATTTTTTTTCATGTATATATACTCTACTGTAACACAATAACATTATGCATTTTTTTCATGTGTTTCTTTAAATTTTCCAGTAAGAAGAAAACTACAGTCCATATAGTCATATTATCAGCAGGTTATTTTCTGCTATTTGACAGTAGCAACCACATTGTGGGATCTTTTTTTTTTTTCTTTTTATTCAGACATTTGGAATTGTTTGTTTCTGTTGGTAATGAGTCAGTGTTCCTAACTCATAAGTGCTTGAAATTTTCTTATTTCAGAAAAATGACAGAACAACATGAAAGATACTGTCACTTACTATATTTTTCTGCAACCTCTGTGACATATCTCAAATAAAGTAAAGAAACAGAACATTTATTTTTCCCCCATCACTGGGAAGAAAGATTGTGCTGGATTCAAACAGTTTTAACTCTTTCATATCTGACAGCAGAAGCGAAGGAAACAGCTGAGTGCTAAAAAAAAAAGTATGGGAGGATGAGGCAGGCAGGAAGGACAAAGCAGGGATCCATGACCCTTCCTACGACTAAGGGACAGGGACTAGTCACCTCAGGGACTTGATGAAGATGTCCAGAGTGCTTGGGAAGGAAGGGCTGCTGGACCCAGCCCAAACCATAGCACTCTGTACGAACACAGCAGGACAGCTTTCTAAACTGATTAAACTGGATTTTCTTTTTAACAAATAAACTCCAAGAGAAAATGGCCCCTCTCCCAGCACTAAACTAAAGAGATGTGTTTTAGTTCCTCTCTGAGCCCTAGCTACAGGATCACAGAGCTTCAGCTTAGCTCCTTATTACCACAGGCACTCCTTCAATGAATATAAAACCGGCTTAACAAGCTTCAAGTCAACAAAACTGGGACCGCAATGGCTAATACCTACTGTCTCCTCTCAGGAGTGAGTGACACAATAGCAGTGATCTTTTGTGACTGACTGAGCATGAATGTTATTTTCCCCAATGTGGCCTAATCTAGCCTGTCAGACTCGCAGGGGGTAAACTAACATCAGTGGGAACCCTTCAGTTAAATCCCTGTGAACCATTCTTTAAATATGCCCCCCGCATGTCACCTTTTAGAAAGGCAATTGTGCTGCATAACAACACCCTCTGAAGCTCTGGCATCTCGTTGCCAGAGGAGGAGCACAGTTTCAAGATATCGGGGCATGTAGCAGTAATGCAGCCCATGCCTGTTGAGGAAATCCCTTCTAAGTGGAATGAGGTGCAGATAGGAATTTCTAATGATAAACAGGACATGCTAATGGCAAGAGATCCTACCTTGCCATTGGTATCTTGGCTTCTGCTGAAGCTACTAATACTGACCTCTATATGAAGAAAAAGTTTCCAGAATCCTCCACAGTGTCTAGATTTGTCCCACAGACAGTGGAAGACAATACTTGAGGATTTCAGGAGCAGGTCTATTCAATCAGACAGGCCTAGTGGACTTTCTGCTCTTCTACTTTCAATCTTAGCATTTCTATTAGGAAAGCAAAGGAAGCCTCAGTTGGCAAAAATTAAGGTACTTGTGGGCTGAGGTATGCTAAAACCTGATCTATCTTTGAATTTTTATGCCCTTTTTCCTTGCAAACTCACTGCATGACCCCACATGTGACATGCCTACTGCTCTAATTAGAGTTACAACAATCATAATCACTCCTGGCTCTCATCCTTTCCCACAAATCACCTTGTGATATGAATTAATGAACTGAAGGCTAAGAAATCTTAATCCAGATTTCATTTCTCTCCTTTGTCTGTAGCATATGTGGCCAGCCAGCTGCTTGCGGCAACATATTGCATTATTTTCTGTCCACTGTCCCTCCAAAGGGAGTCCAGGCACTGCAAACCCAGACATAGATCTTTTCGACTTTCTATGTTTGTCACTTCTTGGAGGATTTTTGCTAACCAGTATTATTCTCTTACAACTCTTTTGCCACAGAGAAAACTTTAAGTTCAAGAAGCTGGTAAGTCATTTCTTCTTCTTTCCAAAGCCTGATTATTCCCACAACAGCAATTCTTTGCTACTTTCCTGTAAGTAGATTTGTATTCAAGGATACTTAATACCTCATGCATAAATACTTCTTTCCCCATTACAACTGTTCTTTCCACACTCTAATTCTCCCTCTCTCTTTCTACAAAGTAAGGAAAATGATACTTCTAAAAAAAAAAATGTCTGATTTTCCAAGAAGGATTAAGAATATATGAGGTAAATTAAGATTAAACAACTTTGCCTTTTTTCTCTATTTGTGGCATTTTTTTCATCAGCTTTTCCTGAAATTCCCATCAGCTTCTTCCATTCCAAACTCTACACGCTTTTTTCCTTTGTAAACATCCTGTGAATACAGACTTTAATTAGGAGAGAGTATTCCCTAAGGGTGGATTTTACCAAGAGCCCTCCCGGGCCCTCCGGAGCTCTTCAGCTTTAAGTGAAGCTGAGTAATACTGATGGAATGAAAACCAGGAGTGCAAATTTCTTGAAGTGTCTCTAATCCCGCTATATACTGCAGAGGAGTATATCCAGGTTAGTATCAAGTAGAGTGGCGTGGAGATTATCCCCACTCTTTTATGGCACTGAGTCACTGGTAGAGGGTTCACCAAGTTCGGCCTCCCTGGACAGCTTAGATGTGGAAGGGGTAAAAATATTTTCACTCAAAAATGTGAAGCACGGTATGTTGAAAATTGCCCACTGTCATAAATAGAAAACATGCAAAAAAGGAAGGGACTTAAGAGTCCTGTAGGGGACCATTCACTGGCCTGAAACTTTATCTCATCCTGCAGTGTTTACTCATGTTGTAAACAACTATTCCCTAATAAGCAATTTGGAGTTTCACTTCGTTTGCTTTAGTATTCAGTACTGTTTTGTACTTTGTGTTTCACATATTATCTTCGCACTGTATAGACCAAACGCAACCCTCTTCAGACTGAAAGAGAAAACACGACACCTGTAAGTAAGGGGCTGAGAAGCTTCTCGGTGAAAAAGAGCTTGTGTGGTGCTCTGGTCTGAGCACAACCGAGCCTGGGAGGAAAGCCTGTTTGAAACATCACCTCCGTTTCACTCCCTCAACTAAAAAGCCCATGCTCGAAGACTGACAACTGTGTAACCTTTTTCCGAGCTGCCTTGCAATGCTCATTGCCTGGATGCCATCTGAGGTGCAGGGGGTGAAGAGCAGCTAAGTAATGAGGCAAAGCACTCTCCAGAAATAACACAGGTAGTCGGACTGTTGTACTTCCCGTTCCCCAGCACTACAAGCTTTTATCCTTTTTAATTATACTACCGCAACACTGCAGCTTTTCAGAGGAGAAACACTGCTTTTAGGTGGGGAGCACCCACCTTCTTCATACATCGGAGGAAGTGTAATTATTTCATTCATCTTCCAGGTTGAGAGCCACTGTTTCTTTTATTACCCCCAACACTTTTTGAGATCTCAAATAAGATATTTCTTCAGTGCAAACAACCTCTGCCCTCCAGGCCAGCACAGGATTTCTTAGATAAACAGCTCCATATATGCTAATGAGGATGCCTGCCTGCAAGTAGGGTTATAAAACTCAGAACCTCCCCTAGCTGCTTTTTTCCACCATAAAAAAAAAAAAAAAAACAGGTCAAAACGTGCCCCTGGGGCTTCAGGAACAGCTTATGTTACCAAAGAAAAACTCCATGACAGCATAAAAACCCTGCACGTTATTGCACAGGGAAAGTTAAGTTGTGTTAAAAGTGATGGATGCAAAGTAAAGCATAGAAGAGTGCAGATTTCATTTTTGCTTTTGCAAATGCAGGTTGCTCTCAGGTGCAGCACAATGTAATTCCTCTTACTGATTGACTAATTTATGCATGACAGAAAATGGTTGATTCATTGCCTTACAGGAACTTTTACCAGCCCCTCCTCCTGCTTTCCTCTCACACTATCAGATGAGATCTTTCAGTGTGTCTGGACCCTTGTTGAAAAAGGAGGAAGGACACCGCAGTGATGGCTTTAAGTTACCCTTGTACATTTAAGGGTCGTACCTCAATGTTCTTCTCACACATGTTCATCCTAATTGTCACCATCACGAAAGCAAGAGGGAGCCATAACACCCAATATTTTTCCCCTTATCTGAGGTAACTTCTCTCTTGGTAATCATCTTTTTATCTCCTGAAGAAGCACAAAATGGTAGCTGGAGGGAGAGGCACATGGATCTAAGCCCCATGTCTTCTTAGGGATGGTCTATTAAAGTGACTGGATTGGAAGTCTATTAAAGGTCTATTAAAGTGACTGGATTGGATAAGTGCCTATACATTAAGACACTTTATATATATATATATATATATATATACACACACACACTGTAACACCCTGTACAATGTTTCTTTAAAGCAAGCAAGAGCATCTTTTCCCTTCTACTACTCACGACTGAATAGTGTGGTGAACTAAATAGCAGATCTTCCAATACTATCCTCTTAACTACACTGATTCTCAGCTGAAAAGTCAACCATCAGTTGAGAGAGCAGACACTCCCACTGAAAAGATGCAACAGCAAAGTATATCCGGAAAGAGGGAGGAAGGTGGGGGTGGGGTTGTTTATGAGACATATGTGAACCAAATGCCCAGACAAGCCTACCCCACATACAAAAAAAAAAACAAACCCAACTGTTCGGGTTTTCTCCTAAAGCCTAAGACGTGAAGGAAAAATTCTCATCAGATTTTTGTCAGGACAGATGGATATAACACTATTAAAAATAAAATTAAAAAAAAATTAAAAAACTCCCAGGAATAGCTGACTCATTATATGCCAGTTGGGACGACTGGTTATATTACCTCACACTTAGTCTGTTATACACTTTTACAGTTTTTCCCATGAAAATTAAACCACTGGATTTGGGTTGTGTTTTTTTTTTTTTCTTTTCACCATCTAAGAATGACACTGTAAACGCATGAAAGAAATCACATTCCAAATACAAACCCTCTGAAAATTCGCCAGTTTGACAGTTATTTGCAAACTTCCCTTTGAGAGGAATAGATCCCCTGTAACCAGATCAGAAACCCTCTCTCCCAGTCAGCTTAGCATTTGCTCCTGTTTAGGGGTGCGAGGGGAGCACCCGAGGAGCCTGGCTGGCAGGATGCCCGGGGGAGTTGGTGCTGCTCAGCACCAAGGGTTTAAAAGTAGTTTTGTGGACAGATGAATCAGACAGAAACACTGCCACAGAACAGCAGGAGAATAACGTAAGGAAAGTCCTTGCATTGCATGCATTTAGCCCTCAAAGGACAGCTAAGCAAAGCACAAAAGAAGAGCTTATGTTCTCAAACATTTTTGCTTTTTCAACAATATGAGTTGTTCTCGCAGAAAAAAAAAAAGTGCCTCTTTCCACAAACCTGGCTGATGAACAGAGGTCTGCTCCAACTGAATCAGCAAAAAGGAAGAAGGCAAAAGGAAGGAAACACAAAACCAGACCAAACCTCAGCAACCATACTGCAAAGGCTTTTGTTAGTTTAGAAGATTGCCTATTTCAGTTTTGGTTTTAATGTGCACAGATAATTTTCTGGTTCATATTAAGAAGTAGGAAACAAGTTTCATTGTCAACAAACAGCCACCTCCAACCAGGATGTGACAGCATCTTGAAATTAGACTCACTCTTCTTCCAAAATAAGCTTAGCAGAAGGAAGTAATTTTCTTGCATTTTTATCATTATGGAGTTTTTTTGCAGTATATTGACAACAAAGTGATCATTTAGACTTATTCTACTGGTCTGGAATTTAGATGATGCTTAAATGGTTATTTTTGCTTACACAAGCTCTTGAAATATTGTCTTTGGTGTTTATGGGTCTGATTATCAAAAGAGCCGAGCACATTTTGAAAATCTGGTCACCACATTTTACTTGGAGGCAGAAAGAGATTGATTGTGTGACTGAAAAAAATTGCTTCTTTTTTTTTTAATTGATACCAAACATTCATCATCACTACACACTGTACCTCAGACCTGTGGCATCAAGCTGCTGACCTCTCTACCTTTTGAAATAAGGAACGAATCTGTTGGTGTCTAACTTTATGTCAACAGAAGGGGAAGAGTTTGTATATATTGTTTACCTATATGGTATTTATGTCAACTGAAACTCCTAAAATTCTGACATGTGCCCTTTGGTTAATCAAAATTGAGAAATGTGCACAGGAAAGTGGGTCACAGCCAACCCTCCCCTCTGAAAATACCCCTGGATACCCAAATCCCAAAATCTCAGGTAGGACTGCCTATGTCTATTGGTAGCTGCTCATGCTTTAGAAAAGACTGGCCTTGGTGAGTATAGAGTCCTCCTTAGCCACTCCATTTTTCTTCAGTTTTCATGCACAAGCATGAAGGTATGAGCCTCACTAGAGTCCTACATGTTTTCATTTTGCAACACAAGACACTCTCTCTTCACTTCACCAGAACAGTTCTTTCTCATTGCAGCTTTGCCTACTGGTACAGGATAGAAGAAATCTCTTTTAACATCAACAACAAACTTTCCCACCCCAGGAGTGAGTTATTCTCAGGTATTGGTGAGGTCACTGGGATGCATCATCAGGAAATAATTGCCTCGTGAGAGGACAGCTGAACTGTCTGGGTTGACCTTGGAGTGGACCTGGATGCAGCAGTGATATGAAGAAACAGAGGACAGCAGTACCTGGAGACTATAGCATCATGTTGCAGTTACAAAGTGTTCTTACAAGCAATCAGCTTCCAACTGAGACTAACGCTAGGACTGTGAGACAATAACTGAAATAGAGAATAAATATATTTTACTTACATGTTCCCATGTGGCGAGAAGAAACCAGTTTTCCCAAGAGCACAGAATATCATTCAGCTCCATTCTCCAGTGACTCCTGAGAGTTCAAAGTTCGTCTGTTATGAAACATTTGTGATTAAATGCAGGATGAACTGAACTCATCTTCAGGTACAAGGACTGCTAAGCTGGGAAACATGGTTATACAGGGAAGCTATCCTTTATTGATTGTACAAGGAAGCCTAGGGGATGAACCCAAGTAAAATAAAATGGGATTAAGACCTCACAAACAATGGCCAAATAGCAAAAAAAAATATATACTGTTCAATGGGTAAACAAAGAGTGCTTTTTCAGTGGAACATCTTTATTACAATAGGTGTATTAGAGTGGACTTGTGCTGAGACGCCTGCTGGGCATTACAGAAGTGAGTAGGTAAGGGCAATATTGATTACAGAGCAAGTGAGTCTGCTCACAGAATAGATCCTTATGGCCTAAAACTAAAGTGCATTAGCAGTAAACCTCGTCTTCTTTTTCACAGACTTCACTTCTACTACAGCAGGAGACAGACACAGGTTGGCCCACCAGAGCACTAAAATTTGCTCATGTTTTGTATGAAAAGATGCCACCACCCAGCTTCACAAAAATGAACTTCATTCACTGCACCTTTGCACAGGACAGGGTCAACAGGGTTTACATGTCACAGAGAAATGGTTGGATAATAAAGAACTGTTATCATAATGATGTACCACTCGTTTGCCCCTGCAATAGCAGAGATGATTTTCACCATAAAGGCTGCTAGCTCTACTTTGTGTCAGCTGCTGAGATCCTTGGGAGTGTCATCCAGATATAAATGCCACTAACTAGCAGTTCTTCTTGAGAAAGGTTTGCTGCTTATGAACTACTTTTATTGAAAAAATATGGCAAATGACACACGCATTCATGGGAATACAATACATACCCCTCCTCATCATAATTCATCAGGGTCAATTACCATTCTTGACATAAAACATGCATGTTATCATCACTACAATCTTGAAATGTATGCTAACCCATGGGAACACACTAAATCATTTCTTAAGGAAATAATACAGCATATTGTTTGCATGGTACAAACCTTTTAATAGAATTATAACCTAGTCCGTCTGTATTTTAGCACAGTGTTTGTGTTACTCCATAATCCTGGAGTGTGACATTCCATGTTATGTATTAAATATTTACTTTTGACTTATTGGGCTCTCAATCTAATATAAAACACCTTTTGGGTCCACTTATCCTCTAATATAAAACAATATTATTTGCTAGGGGAAAGCATTCCATATTCCCAGGAGGATCTTAACAGCTGTTTGGCTTTAATCCAAAATCAAAATGAACAACAAATAAAAAAATCTTTTTTTTCAGTGGCTATTTTATTTCTGAGGAGGCTAGTATCATAGGGGGCATTATCTAGTATGGCAAACAATCTTCTTGTATTGAGTTACATGCAAAATTTCAGCTGTGACTACATCCTTCATTTGGTACCTAAATCACTAATATCCCCAGACCTTCTCAGCATCAAGAAATTTTCATTCCAAACTATTTCAAATTTGCCAAGGAATAACCAAACTCAAAAAGAGTACTTGAAAAACATTTCAACAAATAATGGAGAAACCTTTCTTAATTAAGACAAACCTTTCCCTAATAATTTTTTCCCAACTCTCAGCCATGGCAGATAGGCTTGGACTGCATCTGCAGGCATAGGGGAAGTGGAGCATGTTTCCTTGAATATTAGAGTGCTTGTTTTAAAATGCCTATGGAACCAGCTGAGCACACCTACATGCACATTAGTGAACAACGAGCAGAATTGATTACTTAGTCCTGCCAAGCACTTAAAAAAACATGACTAATGGTTTTTAACCTAGCATTTCAATGAACCTGCAAGTTCAACAAACACTGAAGAGATGACAAAGGAAAGTTGTGTCCAAACTTTTTCATCCATGTCTTGCTCTGCCTTTTCAGCACGATGTAAGAGTCAAACAGAATTTATGAAAAGCACATGAAGTACTTCTGACTTACAAGACCACAGTCATCAGAGGCTTTTGTTTTTAATCTCTTGGCCACAAGAAGGAGGATAACCCCTTCTGTAACTCATAAGAATAGAAAAGCAGTCTGTTAGGTGAAAGGTCCATCCAGCTCGGTGTCTTGTGTTTGTGAATGGCCAAGTGATACATCTGCTTTCTTGAACTTCCCAGTCCTCCCCAATACCCTTACAAACCCACTCAAGTTATCTCTTTTCCTCCCATAAAGGGTCCTCAACCATTTTATAGGAGCTGTTCCATGCCTTTGATCACCTGATCCTGAAACCTTCATACTTCTTTTATTATTATATCTTTCTTGAAATGACAGGACCAGAACTATACAGCCCATGTGAGATGCTGTCACATCTTGAATTTTTACATAGGAGTGTCTTTGATTATGTTTTCCATTCTTTCCTTTATAATTTTGAAATGTATTTTTCCTGCTACTGAGTAGTGAGCTGAAGTTTCTGAGGAGCTAACACCCAAATGTCTTTCAGAGTCATAAAGACTGTTTTGATGTTTATAATTCCCATTTGCATAATTTGATATTTATTTAGATAAAAGTGTATACTTTTTAGGTATAAGGTTTGTTGTTTTTTCATTTTTCAATTTTATTTGTTGTTTTGTACATTTTGGTTTTGCTGTTATCTTTCTGAAGGCCTTCTGCCCCACCTTTGCAGAAATATTGAATATTATCAAATGTCTCATCACAGTGTATGATCAGTCTTTCTAGATCTTTCATTACTCCTTATCTGTGCATAACTCCTCACACAGATCCCTGTGGCACACACTGGTCACCTGTAATGAGAAAACTGATTGTTATTTTGTTTTCCTTTTTTTTTTTTTTTCCACAGTCTTTAACCAGTTATTGATCTTTTTGAAAGCCCTTCCTCTTATGCCACTTCAGCCTTTGGAAACCCAGCTAAATTACATCAACTGGATATTCCTTGATCTTCATGCTTGGTGATACCTAGGATATCAGCAACAATATTTTGTTCTCATGATTGTTAACTCCTTCAAAGAACTCTACCGGCTTTGTGACAAATGGTCTCCATTCACTCTAGCAATGTCAACTGTCCCTTGCTAAAACTACATTTATGCATTTGTCTAGCAATTCTGTTCTTTAGTATAGTTTTATCACTCTGTTTAGTACAAATATCAGGCTCAAGACAATCTTAAGCAACAGTTTAGACTGTGTATTAATTGTTCATTGATTTAATTTTTAAGCTGTTTTAGAACCCTTGGTAAAGTACCACCACATCCTGATGACATCTGACAGTTTATTTCATACAGCTTGCTCTACAATGTTTTCTGCTGACCTTTTCTTTTGAGACAGATCACCCAGTGCTTCTCTCATAAAGATTATGGAGTGGAAACCTTCCTAAGTTAAGCCATAGTGCATAAAGAGAAAAAAAAATAATTTAGGTTTGTTGATATATTTTCATCTTCCCTGAGTGTTTCTTTATTCCAAAAAATGAGACCCTGCAGACACTGTAGCAAGTTTCCTGCTACTGATGGTTTGAAAAAGGACTTATTGTTACCTTGCATGCATTTTCCAAGTGTTTTCTAAAAATGTTATCTATTTTGAACTGCCTCAGAGCTTTTATCTTTTACGTACCAGAGTTTGTGAGGTTTTTTTTCTTTTTCTGTTTTATTTTGTCGGTTGGTTTCTGGTTTATTTTGTTGTTGTTGGGTTTTTTTCATTTGAACATAGCTTGACCCCCTCAAGGTCATTCTCTTACTTCTTGTAGCCTGCCACCCCCTGCTATATAGCTTAATTTAGTTTCTACCTTAAGTCTTTTAACAGGCAGTGCCTTCTGTGAGCCACCAGTATTATAACTTCACAAGTTCCCCATCATCTGCAAATATTTTCTCCTTATCACCCCTCCTTTCAATTTACTTCCAGTAAGATTCCTCATTTGCAAGTTTTTTTCCTTTTTATAACTAAGCATTACAGCGATTAATTTCTTGGGTGCTCTATCTGTGGACATATCATGCTATGTCATAGCTCCGACGTGTCATGTAGCATGTGGTCATTACGTAGCCCTTCAGCCTTTATTTTATCATGTCCTATCAGATTTACTGTTTAGTGGAAAAAAGACTTCTCTACAAACAACCCATAGAACTAAAAACATGTCTAAATGAAAATGGAAATCAGTATATTACTTTGTTATGGTCACAAGGAATGTGACCAGGTCCTGATACAAAGCAATCTTCATCAAGGATCTCAGCATACGATCTCAGTTGCATAGTTGTTATTATTAGGAGAAGAGAATTTGAAAGGTTGTGGATGAAAGAAGGCACTGAGCTCCCTTGCCATCATAACTGAGAAATGAGATCTGGGAAACAGCAGTTTTCTGAGAAGAAAAGGCAGGGAGGTGCAGAGCTAGTGTAGCTCCCTGAAATATGAAAAAGAGAAAGGGTGATGTAGAGAAAGATCCATTGACAAGCTCTGACAAGGATATTCTGTAAAACAAATTACTGAAAAACATTTCTGGTAAAAAAACCTAGAATTCTTAACAGCATGGGGCAAGGAAGGCAACACAGTGGCAAATGTGAGAAGTGGGTACACATGTCAATGGGAAAACCCTAGGGCTTGGAAGACTAAGGAGGAAAGGAAAAGTCATAGTGACTCTGCTTTGGGAGATCAGGATAGCTCCAGGATCTGCCCATGTGGAAAAGGCATGAGTGCTTCATACACACAGATAGGCTGACATATGTTTTTTATATATAACATA